>NC_079214.1:53476506-53612551 GCF_029633865.1 Lampris incognitus | reverse complement strand
AGTGCAATACGGTGTAGTTTGCACCGTAAGAAGGTCTACCTGGTGCACAATCAGATCAAGGCCCCGTGTTGTCACCGCAGTCCCTGTGGCTTGCAAAGAACACGAGAATGAGGTTTGCACCGGTTGAAATCAAAAAATATAAAGTTCTGGATCTTTTTTTGTTGTTGCATCAAAACACTGTAGTCATAACAACCTGCACGGTTGAGAAAACAACCACTAAGTCTGCAGATGTATTCAAGGTCCCCCCCACCCCCCCGCCCCCACCCGACTTTCACTTGTTTTCAGTTTAAATAGAAATGTTATAATTTAAAAAAATGCACTACGATCACACTCAACATCCGCGTAAATGATCCGAATGCAACACTGACCGTCGCCACAGCCGGACACTTGTGTGTCAGTTGTCTGTAAAGCTGTGAAAAGGGGAGGCTTTAAGTTCCACTGGATTGCAGGTTTCGGGACTCGAGTGCCCGCTCCCCTGAGTTTGTGAATCTCCACTTACACTGTTTACTACCGGAACTGCTGGCTCCCCTGCCTCGGTCACTAACAATGGGGGGGGGGGATGACCAGGAGCCTCCTGGTTGTGGACTCATAAACCCACATCTTTTGGCTTGCCTCAACACAATCACAGATGTACAAACTCTCTCTCTCTCTCTCTCTCTCTCTCTCTCTCTCTCTCTCTCTCTCTCTCTCTCTCTCTCTCTCTCTCTCTCTCTCTCTATCTCTCTCTCTCTCTCTCTCTCTCTCTCTCTCTCTCTCTCTCTCTCTCTCTCTCTCTCTCTCACACACACACACACACAGTCATATTGTGAGCATGTTATGTGTTGGGGGATAGACCAATGGCAAACGTGCACACACCAAGGACAACCCCCCCCCCCCGCACACACACACACATATGTTCATACTACTATCCACACCGCCTCGTTCACAGCAGGGAGTGTTGTCCGTGTCGGTAGTGGGGGACAGGTCAGCGAACTTTAGCACCTCTGTGACACTGGCGAAGGTTTGCTTGTTTTCCCTTAAACAAGATGGGATTGAAAGTGGGTGCCGGTAACTGGAGATGAGATAATGTAAAAACAAACACGGGCCATTGATAGCGGGTGATGCTGCAGGAAGTTGTCAGGGGGGCACAATGGGGGCAGACACAATCTGAGGGACAAGTGTAGCACGGCTGCTCTGGAGGACAATAGGAAGGGTTTGATCTCTTAATTAATGGAGGCTGTTCTCCGCCGCTGCAGGTACTGAATCCTTAATGCGAGTGATTTTTCAAAGGGATTTTCTGCCAAGTGGCACCGGCAGAGCTTTAAAACACCGTGTTCAGATCATCTGGAGGACAGTCGGAGCGAGTTTAATTGGTAAAAAATGTTTGTTTTTTTGATGGCACATAATGCCTTGCCTCGCTCTTCTCAGAAGCAGATTAGGTGGTTTATCTGGAGACGGGCGCGTGATTGGACAGAGTCTGGATCCAGCAGGAAGGCCTTGGAGTGTGCTGGATAGCAGCTAGGGATAGATTAGCATCATATTTGGAGTTGAAAATATGAGTGTGAGGAAAACGTTTTCCAGGTGGACTGAACGAAAGCGTCACCGGGATGCTGCTGTTTAACACCGTGTGGCTGTTCACAGGGAATGTGTGACACACTTTGTGTTTTGTCAACACATTAGTATTGATTTGCGTGTTAGCGGTGGTTGTTGTGCACAACTTCAAAGCATCACATAAATATATATTTGCCACACAGTATCGAAAATATGATCTAAAATGTCCCTTTCTTCGTTTCTGGCCCTTCTTAAAAATAAAAAATAAAAACAGCCTCTCATTTACGAATGGTTGTTTTGCTCTGGTTTTGAATCACTATGGGAGTCTCTTTCAAGCTGACTGATGCGTACGCACGAATATATTAAGTTTAAAATGGGAAAATCATATTTAAATAATTAAGAGACGTCTAATGAGCTCAGAGCACAAAAAAAGATAAATACGACCGAATGTATGAATCTCCATTTTGCTGTTTTTTTTTTTTGCAGGACGTACAGACTTTATCCTCTTTCCCGTTAGACGATTACCCCCCCTCCCCCAACACACAACACACACACACACACACACACACACACACACACACACACACACACACACAGTGGGGCAGCTGACCTAGATGGACGTATGATCCAACTAGTTGTAATTCTTTAGGCATCGTCTTTAGGAGCGAGCAGGACTGTGAATAGCAGCAGCCCACCACATGTTGAATGCGGTGTCTCACACACACACACACACACACACACACACACACACACACACACACACACACACACACACACACACACACACACACACACAAGGGTTTGAGTGAGAAATGGGTATCACAAACAACACGGATTTGGGAGATTCCCGTTTACTGTTCAATTATACGGGCCAAACACCTTTTTTTTCCTGAGCAGCGCTGATCGAATTATCGGACGCCAGTGATAATGGCGGATGATGGAGTAAGGCAGGACCCTCCGCGGCGCGGGCGCGCGCGCGCTGCTCCTCATCGATCGCGCGCGACAGACAGGCCTACATTATGGTCTGTCACTTTTCTGACGTTGCCCCCTCAGAAGAGCAGAGCCGGCAAAAGACACGGTTCCTGTGCCAGTTTAGACGCGACTTCTAAACACCGCCCCCCCCCAAAGAAAAGGTGTCCGCTGTGATTTCTCATGTGTTGCTATTGTGTGCGTTTGATTCCTCCAAAACAGGCCAGCCTTTTGCAAATCCAGCTGCTTGGGAATTATGACTGACGCTCGATATCCAAAGTTGCCCCCCCCCCCCAAAAAAACAAAAAAAAACTCTTGGGTGTTGCATGGAGATATTTGCTATTCACCCCCCCACACACACACAAAACCGTGGCAGTTTGTGCCAGTCAACCTACACATGAGCGTTAACACGTATTCTTACCGTCCCGAGTGAATCTCATTTAAAACGTCTCTCGCTCGGCTGAGCTGCAAATCACCCTGTTTACAATCTCACACCAACACTCACAACAATTAACTGGCCATTGATTTCCCCGCCCGGGACATTACAATATTGCAGACCCCCTTTCCTCCCCAGCACATCCCGGTCCGGCGCATATAATTGCATATAGGCTTATTAAGGATACACGCGTACACGTCCCCCCCCCCTTCCTGATTCATTTGCATTTGCATCATGTTCTTTAAAGCCTGTGACAACATCCAGATCTCTGGGCAACTCATCCAAATGAGTTTGGAAAAGAGGGGGAGAAAGAAAAAAAAATCTCACTTTATTATTTAGTTGCTACAATGCAGTGATGATAGTATATAGATCAGCTCGACCCATCAAAAATATTTGATTTTTTTGTCTTTCCCCTCCACCCGCTCTTTCTTCCTTTCTTTCTTTTTTTTTCATGAATAAATAAATAGTGAGGCTAGTCGTCCCTAAAAGATAGCTGACACCGGAGAGGACCGGATCCGTCTAGCCCGCAGCTGCTCTTTAAATATTCAGTTAAAAATAATGGCATCACCTATATAGTAACGTTATTATCTTCATTTCTCAAAATCAGCGCGAGACCGAGAGCTTCGTTTTGTCTCCTGCAGGTGATCAATCTGCTCGACTCAGCACGCGGACGGATCTCCTCCTGCCCCCTCTCACGTTGCTCCATCATTGGGGACGCTAATGATATACTAATGCTTCCGAAAACTACAAACAACAACAACAACAACAACAACAATAATGATGGCGGCCGTTTGATGTGTAAATATGACACTATAATGAACCAGCAGTGCAGGTGTGATCCGTCGGTTGTTTGCAGGGTTTAGCGGGGCGTCAGTTAGCTGGTCGTATTAAACACCGACTGAGACTTGAAGAAATGATAAAACAAGTAGGCCTCTTCTCTACACTATATAAACCCAGCTTTGCTTACGTTACCCTGCCATTCAAAACTCTGCCGGCCTGCAATCTTTGACGTATTATCTATAATAACATGCAACGTGACGGGATCAAGGCGACGCTCCTTTTCTTTTTTTTTGCTGTTGCAATTTAGCGAAACGAATTGTGCAATATTAAAGAAATAGTCTGCACAACGTGGGATTTTGATCCGGTCGTTCGCAAAAAAAAAAGTTTTTTTTAATAAATATATATATATATTTAAATATATATAGTGGAGCGAACCGCGGTTCATTAACCCCATTCAGATTATTAGTCGTCATGTTGTTGCTGTCTTCGGCACCGGTCACTCGGTCGGTCACTGTCGCGCGTCCGTGCATCCAGAGAGAAAGAGAGCGAGAAAGAGAGCGAGAGAGAGAGCGAGAGAGAGAGAGGGGGGGGGTAATCGCGCTTCTGACGCCACGTGATAGAACAGCCCAGCGGCCAATCACATCACAGATGGGCAAGGCTCAACACTTCTCACAGTGTTACACGGGCCCTCAAAGTTTGTTTATTCGCGGAATGCGGTGTGTGATGAAAACGTGTTAGTAACCCCCTTCTGCAATAATCCAATGAATCTTATTCGGGACATTCGACACATCGTGGACTTTTGGGAACGCTTTACGGTGGCCATTACGCACGGAACGCCTGCCCGCCCGCCTGCTCGACCCTCCTCGGTTCGCGCGCCGGTAGCCTCGCTCGAAAGTCGCCAGGAGAACAGGCGAGGTATCGGTGAATAACACTACGGGCTCTGAATCACAACGAGCCTCATGTAAATGTGGAGGAAGGACAGACCGAGAGACATGCGACGTGAGTTGCAGAGAAGAAAGTTTGCGTGATCGCTCTATAACCCACTCACGGTTTGGCAGCGCCTCGTCAATTGAGTTGAGTGGAAAGAAGAAGAAAAAAAAGTCGGACGTGTTTCGACTGTAGCTTGATCGATATGACAAGTACGGTTTGCATGCATGGACCCAAGACGCTGACATTCCTGTAGTAGTCACGATAAGGTTTACGTGGCTACCAGCTGGTTGCTAAGAAGGGTTAAACTGTATCTAAAGGGAGTTGGAAAACCCAGCCTTTCTTCCACACGGATCAACTCATTGGGTGGGAGCTGAGAGAGAGACAAGAGTCCCCAGCAAATCAGGAGCTAATTGATTAAAGAGACTTCATTTGAATAGGGGGGCTGGCGAGGTGCCAATCGCCTTTCAAAGAAGCCCCGTATGATTAATCGCAAAGCATTATTGATAATCATAACGGGGCACATGCGCGGTGGATGGGCTCGTATTTCGTAATTCCGAGGCGATTTTTTTAGTCATTTTTTTTTCTATTCTTCGCTTGCTGATGTGCGAGCCAACATGTCGCGGAGGAAACAAGCGAAGCCGCAACACTTCCAGTCCGAACCTCATCAGCCCTTATCGGAACACAATGGTGAGTCTTTAAACCACGGGAGCATGCACCCGAGCCCCGCTCATCCGAGCCTCTGAGCGTATCGCGCTTCACCTCTCCACACTTTATCTCGGCTTGTTCACGAAGCTCCGCAGAGGCATCGCCACTTTGAAAGGGGGCTTTATTACACGCTGGCTTTTTTTCCTTTTCTTTTCTTTTTTTGGGGGGGGGGGTTTCAAAGTCCCACCGTGTTTAGATCGTGGAGATCTCAAAAAGGGGGGGCTACTGGTGTAGGCTGCAACTTCTCTGTCATAGTTGAGAGAAAAGTTGGTGTTCGGGATGTGGTTTTTCATGAGGAACGAGGAGAAGTAGTCGCTGGTTGTTTTACCTTATTTCTCACATAACGTTATCGGCTCCATACGCGCTTCTCAGCGGACCGTCTCCCGAGGGGGGAGAAGAGCAAGTCGGCGTAAATAGCATGTAGCTTAGCGACGACGCGACTCTTGTTGTTGACGTCGGTCGGTTTTTATCAGATCGGGGTTTTGGGGGGAAATTACAAGACGTCTCGGGTTTGATTCAAAAGTCAGCGGGCAAAACTTTCCGATCCCGAAGCGCCGGAGAAGTTTTTCAGCTTCCGCTGCTCCGTCCGTGTGAGACCGGGCGATATGACCCAAACTTTTCCACTCGTACGCACCGCTTTAGCGTAAAACACACACACACGCACACACACACACACACACCAGATCCACGGCAACGCCAAGTTGTTTAGTTTCTTCTTTCTTTACTTCGAGAAGCAAACTCGATGATTTATATTCTGTCGCCTGTTGTTCAACGCCGTTTTCCCCCACTTTTAAAAAAAAAGTTAGATGGAGCGATAAACGGCTCGCCCATACAGAGATACCCTGTCAAGGCCTGGGAGAATGTGGACAACAATAAACTAAAACTTCTGATTCACTGATTCATGCTGTTAGCTATGTTGGTAAAGTCCCCTCTTTCTCTCTCTCTCTCTCTCTCTCTCTCTCTCTCTCTCTCTCTCGCTCTCTCTCTCTCTCTCTCTCTCTCTCTCTCTCTCTCGCTCGCTCGCTCGCTGGCTCGCTCAATCGCACGCGCGCGCGCGCGCTGTCTCGTGCAACACACACAGCCATGTCTCGTTTTAATCGCAAAACAAATCTTCCTCCACCAGATATAAATATAAAATGTTTCACTGAGGGAAATATTCACAACGTAAAACAGAAACGCTTTAATACGGGGCCGTACGTTGTCGTGTGAAATGTGTTTAATGAGGGGGGGGGGCAAACTTGGATTCTTCGTATTTTTTATTATTTTATTTTTGTTATTTTGTTTGCTGTTCCCAAGACAAACTTGATCCTCAGACCTGCCGTGTAATTTAACTTGAAATGTGAAATCGTTGCTTTGGCTTTTTTTTTTTACTTAGTAAAACCGTTCAAACTCTGAAAATGTCGTCGCAATAAACCAAATCGAGAAACCGAAATTGGACAAACCAGCAATAACGAGGCTAAACGAATAATACCGTTTACTTTGATGTTGGGACTGAAATAAAGCCAATACGTCTTGATCACCGACAAATCTTCCCTTGCCATAGTAAATTACCAAGAACAAAAGAATAGCACCGATTGCAAAAAATAAAATAAAATAAACAAAAGCACGATGTTAGTTTTAGTTGGTAAAAATAGCTCCGTTCAGTTGTGTATTTTTTTGTTGCTGCTGAAAACACTGTTAGTATATTTTCGTCACACCGATGAATCCAGATTAAGTTAATAAAATATTTCTAGTTTTGCCTCGACTTGCTGCTTAAAGTTACAGTAAATGTGATCTACACAGATAAACTCTACAAGGCTTTAATAGCTGTGGTGATTTCTTCAAAAACATATACAAATAATTCGAAATAAAACCTTTTCTTTTTTCTTTTTTTTTGTTGCATCTGAAAGCTTACAAGAGGCCTTAGTTAATTCCAGAGTGATCCTTCTTGTTTGTGCTGCATTTCCCCCTCAGATTTACTAAAATTGATTAGGAGTTACTGTAGTCACCATAGTCAGCAGACCCCGCGTGTGTGTGTGTGTGTGTGTGTGTGTGTGTGTGTGTGTGTGTGTGTGTGTGTGTGTGTGTGTGTAATGAGAAGGTTACGCACATATTAGGAAACTATCAAGACTTGAATGCAAAAAAAAAAAAGAAGCTTGCAGAATGATTGCTCTTAACACCATCATTTTTTCCATTTTCTTGAGAATTCCCATAGGTGGATGTAAAATCAGGAAGGCGTTGTATTTCCAATTGCTTGTCAGTGATGCTGAGTGCCGTTGCTACTGGGGAGTTGGTGTGCGAGCCACGGAGGGTGGGATCTTGAGCTGTTTTAACCTTTGCCAGCGTCCCTCTGTGTGGAGGTGATGAGAGTTCAGGGCCCAGTGTGTTCTCCTCTACCTCGTCATTGACCCTGCTGATCAGAGCCGCAGGCAGCCTCGCACGCCTTGGCTCTTTTTATTGTTTGCTCTTGTGTGTGTGCGTGTGTGTGTGTGTGAGAGAGAGACAGAGACAGAGACAGAGTGAGTGAGAGCGACAGTGTCCTTATCAGTGTGGTCCCCATCCCCTTCTCCCCTGTCAAACTGGCCCCCATAGAGCGAGATTTGCAGGGCAGCGCCCCTCGCAAAAGTTGTGCACTTCAAACAACCGATACAGTGATTCAACATTTTGCAAATGTTTATGTAGGGCAAGGTCTGGATGTAGCCTGAAAGACTTGCTTGCCTTTTTCCCTCCCCTTAAGGTCTACTAAGCTTTTCACCAGGGCAGAGCGACTAAGGCTTGAGTCTTGTCTTGGACCTCGGCAGGTTTAGTGGAACCCCATCTAGTGTTCATGGGAAGTGAGTCCTGAAGGCTTGGAGATGTGATGGGCACAAAGACCCTCCTGAAGTAACAAGTGTCAAGAGGCTCGCAAGCAGCCCCCTGCAAAAATAAAAAAAGGAGGAGGAGGGGGAAAAAAATGTAGGAACTCTTAATGCTCTCCGTCAACTTTTCCACTAATCCTTGTTTTCCTTCTTCGTACCCTAGCTAACTTTTTTAGTGCATCCGTTCTCTGCTTTTTGTCTCTTCTGACATCCTTTAGCGCTGCACACCGCTTACAACGTGCTCTCTGTTGGGTTGATTTGGAAGTTTTAAACACTCCATCCTTACACCGACTCGACGTTATCTTCACTTTGATTCAAAGTTAATCCTGGCTATTTTTGGGAATTAAGCCTAATGCTAGCATCTGCACCGTTCGCTTTGCTTGCCGTTCTTCTTTGGACAACTGGCTTTGTAGACATATTGTGGTATATTTTTTTGTTGTATTTTTTTACACCGCCTTGGGAAATCACGCAGAATGTATTATTATCCTGGCTCAAGTGCTTAAGCATGTAAATGCAAGCATCTGAATTGAAGTTAGTATGTTACAGACGGAGCGTCATATTTATTTCGTAAAATTTATTTGGTGAAGGACAGAATAGTCAAAACAGCGTAGCTGTGAAGCTATTTAGCGCTAAAGACTTGCTTCAATTTTCCAGGTGATTGTACGAAAACTTTTTGGTTTGAACCAAATATACTATGTTTTTTTTTTGGGTTTTTTTTTGCAAAATCCATCAGTTGACTGCAAATATTATTTTTCTTTTTTTGGTTTGCTACAGCAAGGACAGCATACTCACGATGCTGGTCACACAATTGGTTTATCGTCATTTGAAATTTCTGAGACTTTTCCTCAGTAATTCTTACCGGGATGTAATGGAATAAGTTCACATTTGCACGATTTTCAAAATGCTCATTAAATTATGTCGCATATTTTTAAGTGAGCGATGCAATTTAACACGACTGAATCCGGGGCTTTCTTACAGTGTGTATGAGCAAGAATAACATGCAACATGTATGTGCATTTTATATATATATATATATATATATATATATATATATATATATAATGTGACACAGTCGCTTGCACACACACATTTACATGCACGCATACACTCACACTCACTTACACACACACACACACACACTACCTCTGCTATCTGCACCACCCTTTTGGAGAACTTCTCAAGTATTTTCACATTTCTATCACTTTTTTTGCAAAGAAAAGAAACTTTAACCTGCTTGTTATTTTCATGCATCCCACTTTTGTACACAACCTTCAGGACAGAGACATGGTTGTTTATGTGAGGCACGTTTTTTTTTAAATGATGAATCGAATACATATTTTTCTTCATTAATGCTTTGGCCAGTGTGTGTGTGTGTGTGTGTGTGTGTGTGTGCAGGAAGAGGTGGGTGGGTGGGGTGGGGGGTAACATCTAAAGTTATCATTAAAGTTGAGTCTGCTGTTTGCAAAGTGGCGGTGGTGTGAGGGCCGGGGTTTACTGTCATGGCAACTTTGCGTTATCTGATGTCTCCGAGCAGAGAAACATTGAGGGAGATAATCCCTGAATTAAACAGGATCTGCTTTGAGTCGACTGAGATGAGCAGGGCCAGCCTGTGCCGACAATCCCGCCGCTCCCATGCTGTGTGAACAATGGGAAGGCATCCTGTCTCTCTGTGGGGCAGGGCCGCTCTCCTCTGGGTTTCATTTGCAAATGAATCCTTACCCCTGATGAAAATGTTGAGGGGGCCAGAGTCACAATGAAAAGGATTCATAGAGAAATGCAATTTGTAAATCAACTTGTATGTTAAACAGTGAGATTTAAGTGTGACAAAAAGGGAAAAGAATAGGGAAAGTCTAGAGCACAACAGTGGTTCAGAGGCCAGCGGCGTTGTCTCGCATTTTCTCTCCTCCAACTGACCCACTATGATATTTTTGGGGGGGTGGGGGGTCGGATTTTTTTTCTTTTTTAAATGAAAGGGACAGAAACTAATTTCCATGCATATTGTAATGGCTGATATGACTTTTGCTTTTTTTCTTTGTTTTCAAAATATTTTCTGTTTCGAATTACTCACTTTGCCCGTATGACTTGTTTTGGGAGATGGTGTGTCTAGTTTCTCAGCTCTGGCAAGTTTGTGAGGCATGCATACTCATGCATCCACGCTCGCCCTTCACAATCACTCAGTCGTTTATATTCAAGCCATTCACATTTTGTTTCATAATTTTATGACGTGATAATGGTTTTGATAGAAGACTTTATTTTGATTAATGTGTAATGTGTCAGTAGTAAAACTTTTGATTATGATAACTTTAATTAATTCAGTATGATTCAAACTTGATTCACCTAAGGCATTGTAATCATGGTAGATAAAATAAAAAGAGAGTCAACAAATTAAAAAGGTTTTTTAATCCTGCTTGGTTTATTGTGCCTAAGTGGGTGCACATAGCAATCTGGATGCCACAGGGTCTTTTCTTCATGTCTCACTATGATTGCAGCCTGAATGGATACAAATTAGTTTAGTGGCATGGATAACCTGTCCAAGATGCCTATAGTGGACTGAAAATGAGCAAAGTTGACAGTAAATTGAAACTCTAATAAGTCCTTCAAATGCTTGATTTGCGCCGAGTGGACAAGCAGACTTTGAAGGGCAAGGAATATAGGAAATCAATGTCTTTCTATGAAATTTCATTAAGACCCCAATGTCCTCACTTCACAGTAGTCTATATTTTGATGGATTATCTGAAGAAAATGATTACCTTCAGTTGGACTGATGAAACCTATATGTACATCTTCAAAGCTCACTTTTAGGCAATATTTGAGTAGTGCTATTGATTTTGTTTCCTCTCTTATCATGTTTCAGAGGCCACTGCATTGAATACGGCTTTTTCTCATTTCTGTGGCTTATTGTTGCTTTTTGATCGTTGTTTTTGTGAACACATCAAGGGGATAAGTGTAAAACTGATTAACTTAAGATTAACAACAATGGAATTTGAGGAGATAAAGCTGCTTCTTCAGCTGCAAAACATTTTTAATCACTAATCCTCTGTTTCCCCTCTTTGTTTTTCAGGGGACACAGAACCTTGTTCGGAGGACACCCCCTGCAAGGAGTCAGATGCCCACGTCTGCAGCAGATGTTGTGCCGAGTTCTTTGAACTTCTGGATCTTGAAGAACACCAGAAGAATTGCACTAAGAATCAATTAGTTCTGATTGTGAATGAACATCCTCCCTCCCCCACTGGAACCTTCTCGCCTGGCTCCCCTCCCAATAATCCTGATGACCAGATGAATGACACAGCTAATAACACTGATCAAGCAGAGTGCAGTGACCTTTTGGAGCCCAGTGCTCTCGAAAAAGAAGAATCCATGGACATGGATGTTTCTGGAGTCAGTAGTGGGCATGAAGAGGAAGGTAGCCACGAAGAGAGTGGGAGTCCCATAAACACAGGCAGTAGCAATGGCGGTAGGGGCAGTTCAGGCCCTGCAGTGGGTACTTCAGCTATTTCTGCCCCTTTACCTCAGCTCGGCAATCTGACTGAACTAGGGAACTTCTCCATGATCAACAGCAACGTTATCATAGAAAACCTTCAGAGCACCAAAGTGGCAGTGGCCCAGTTTTCTCAGGAGGCCCGCTCCTCAGGGGGCCCCAGGGTGGCAGTACCAGCTCTGATGGAACAACTCCTAGCCCTACAACAACAACAGATCCACCAGCTTCAGCTCATTGAGCAGATCCGTAACCAGATCCTGCTCCTGGCATCCCAGTCTCCAGAAATGCAGGTTCCCCCAAATTCTGCTCCAGGCACGATGGGGCCTGCTGCCAGCCCGCTCTCTACACTTAGTTCCCATCTATCTCAACAGCTGGCTGCAGCCGCAGGCCTAGCACAGAGTCTGGCTAGTCAGTCAGCCAGTATCAGCAGCCTGAAGCAGCTGGCTGCAGCGGCACAGCTACCTCAGCCAAGCCACAGTAGTAGTGAGACATCTCAGAGCATTAGCACACTGGGGCCGTCAACAATCAATGCCCATTCCTCTGAGAAGAGGTCGAGTCATATGAGCAGCCTCCATTCTCAGCTCAGCAACCCCTCACTAGCCACATCATCTACTCCAGCATTTGGGATAAGTAGCTTGTTAAACTCTACAGTCAACCCACTTCTACCTCAGCCCCCACCTGGCAACCCCATGTTTTCTAGCTCCATTCCCAGTGTTGGCACCACTGTCGAGGACCTCAACTCATTAGCAGCTCTGGCCCAGCAGAGGAAAGGCAAGCCACCGAATGTTACATCGTTTGAGCACAAGAGCAGCTCAGATGACACTTTCTTCAAGCATAAGTGTCGATTTTGTGCCAAGGTGTTTGGGAGTGACAGTGCCTTGCAGATCCACCTGCGCTCTCATACTGGGGAAAGGCCGTACAAGTGTAACATCTGTGGTAACCGCTTCTCCACCCGTGGCAACCTGAAGGTCCATTTCCAACGTCATAAAGAGAAATATCCACACATACAGATGAACCCCTACCCTGTACCTGAGCATTTAGACAACATACCAACGAGCACGGGCATTCCATATGGCATGTCGATGCCCCCGGAAAAGCCTGTCACCAGCTGGCTGGATAGTAAGCCTGTCTTGTCCACTTTGACTTCCTCAGTAGGCATGCTACTGCCACCAACCATGCCTAGCTTACCACATTTCATCAAAAAAGAGGATCATTCAATAGCCATAACCAGCCCTACTGTTACTGCTAAGAGTGACTCAGGTGCCACCGAGCCGTCGGCTAGAAGTAACGATGGAGTGACTGGAGAGGTTGAAGGTGCAACCTTGCCTACCTCAAATGGAAAAACTGAAGAGGGAAGCCACTCCTCTAGCCTCACCACAAATATGAGCTCTGCCTCAGAGAGCACAGCTGAGTACACAACATCTAACAGCCCTCCCATGATGACCAATCCTCTTATGCCCCTCATGTCTGAGCAGTTTAAGGCTAAGTTCCCCTTTGGTGGCATTCTAGATCCTCTCCAGGGGTCCGAGACCTCTAAGCTACAGCAGCTTGTAGAGAACATTGACAGGAAAGTGACAGACCCCAATGAGTGTGTCATCTGCCACCGTGTGCTTAGCTGCCAGAGTGCACTGAAAATGCATTACCGCACTCACACTGGGGAAAGGCCCTTTAAGTGCAAGGTCTGTGGCAGGGCATTCACCACCAAGGGCAATCTGAAGACGCACTACAGTGTCCACAGGGCCATGCCGCCACTGAGAGTCCAACACTCCTGCCCCATATGTCAGAAGAAGTTCACTAATGCTGTGGTTCTGCAGCAGCACATCCGCATGCACATGGGTGGGCAGATCCCCAACACCCCACTGCCTGACAGTTACCCTGAGTCCATGGGCTCTGACACAGGCTCATTTGAGGAGAGAAACTTTGATGAAAATGATAATTTCTCAGATGACAACATTGAAGGCATGGAGGAGGGCCTGGACAGCAGTATCCCAGACACACCAAGGTCAGCTGACGCCTCCCATGATAGCTTGTGTAATTCCCCAACTCCTCTTGATGCAGCTAGCCAGGATGGACAAGAAACAAATGGCCAACAGCAGGCCCATAATAATGAGAGGGAGGAACAACAAGCCAACCGATTGAAAGCTGTGGTAAATGGCTCAGTTGAAGGGGACTGCCTCACCAACGACTCTTCATCCCTGGGAGGAGATATTGAAAGCCAAAGTGCTGGGAGTCCAGCTGTGTCAGAATCTACCTCCTCCATGCAGGCGCCATCCCCTACTGGGATCCAGCCACAACACCGCAGATCCCCTAGCCTGGAAGAAAGACACCAGAGGGCCTTATCCCTGGAGCACATTAGTGCAAGCCTCATGCACTCTCACCAATCCAGCATAGGAGCGCTAGACCTGACATCTGTCAACCCCGCTAAAGAGCCCCTGGGCATAATCTTCCCCTTCCGTGAACGTAGCACCATCAAGAACACAGCCTGTGACATCTGCGGGAAGACATTTGCATGTCAGAGTGCCTTGGACATTCACTACCGAAGCCATACCAAAGAACGACCATTCATTTGCACGGCCTGTAACCGGGGGTTCTCCACCAAGGGCAACCTCAAGCAGCACATGCTCACCCATCAGATGAGAGACCTGCCCTCACAGCTCTTTGAGCCCTCCAGCACCAGCTTGTCCTCTAGTCCTACTCCTTCCCTCCTCTCTGTAGGCTCCCTCATCAAGCCTGAGGTCAACGGCTTCCTCCACAGCCTCCACTCGGAGAACAAGGAAATGCTTCCTGGCTTAGTCACATCATCTGCCTCCACCTCACCGGTGCTGTCAGCTGCCCCACCACGACGGACACCAAAGCAGCACTTCTGCAACACCTGTGGGAAGACTTTCTCCTCCTCCAGTGCTTTGCAGATCCATGAGAGAACCCATACTGGGGAGAAACCATTTGCCTGCACCATCTGTGGTCGGGCTTTCACCACCAAAGGAAACCTCAAGGTAAGTTTAGTGACACCCAGAGAACTAAGCCTGTTATATGAAGATGATTTATGTGGTATAATTTGCTCTCAAAGTTTTTTTATTTTATTTTATTCAGAGAACCTCTGAATAAAGATGACGAGAAAAGGGTACATTGATGGAAAAGGTTGAATCACCGCATTCATATAATTATTGGGTAGAAACTTGAAAATGCGATTAGACCACAGCTGGGATTTGTTCAGTTTACAGCATTACCTACAAATACCAGCGGCAACAGTCCTTATCCAGGTCAGGCTATAGTTTTCCATACCTGATCCTGCTTTTGTTTAGTTTGGTTTGTTTTTTTTAACCTTCCTAGTTCCCATCGATTATTAAGAATAAGACCCTGCTCTTTTTCTTGACATCGATCGACTTTTGCACAGAAGTGTCAAGAAATTCAAATGCATAAAAATATGTTAAGGGTTCATTCTGAAGCATTGTTGGTTTTTTATATGCATTATTTGGATTTTATTATAATAACTAGAAGTAATTATGGTTATTTGTGCTTTGATTTGTCTACCGGTTATGGCTTTGATGTAAGTGGTGCTGTTGGGATATTATAAACTTTCCTTTGTGCCATAGGCTATGTAAAAGCTAGCTCACAACACAAGTATTTGAATCCATCATCTGATCAAACTGAGATGGAGGAAAATGGTTATCCTTATTATGGAAAGGTCATGGCAAAGGTGAAATGTCCGATACAATACAGGCCTGAGCAATGAGAGTGGACAGTGCAATCTTAGCTCAAGCCCTGTGTTCACCTTGTGAGACAAGCAAATTAAGGTTTAGATTAAATGCTATGTATCAGCTCTGCCAATGTAAGATGTTGACACCATACTAGTACCCCACAAAGCACAGACAACAAACTGTGCTACACTCAGGGTGTGAAGTTATTTTAATTATCCCTCATACATGATTTTTTTTCCATTGCATCATCTCATGTGCAAGTCTGGCGGCCACGCTTGTAAGCATCACTAATTTTCAACGTCCCGCCCCTTCTGTCTGCACCCCCCCCCCCTCTGCTTTCGTCTCTTCTTTCTCCTCCCCTCTGTTTCTGTTCATGTTTCCATGCAGGTTCACATGGGCACGCACATGTGGAACAGTGCTCCTGCTAGACGTGGCCGTAGGCTCTCCGTGGATGGGCCAATGGCCTTCTTGGGAACCAACCCTGTCAAGTTTCCTGAGCTCTTCCAGAAGGACATGGTATCAAGGGCAAGCAACGGGGACCCGGGCAGTTTCTGGAATCAGTACGCCACAGCGTTCTCCAACGGGCTGGCCATGAAGACAAATGAAATTTCTGTCATCCAGAATGGAGGCCTCCCACCTATGTCAGGCAGTGTGGGGAATGGGGGTAGCTCGCCCATCGGCGGCCTTACTGGTAGCCTAGACAAGCTGCACAGTACTGAACCCAATGCTGCACTGGCTGGCCTGGAGAAAATGGCCAACACAGAAAATGGGACCCATTTCCGGTTCACACGTTTCATGGAGGACAATAAAGAGATTGCCACTAACTAGAGTGTGTGTTCTTATTTGTGCAACGACACATGAAGATGTCTGAGGGCATTCTGTACACATGCAAACAAGTGAAAGAGAACAAGACAAGGACACAAAGAACTGAACTGCTTTGGCTTGCCATCAAAACTTTACGAACACGAGTGTGAAGACAAGTTGCTTTTTTGTACAATGTACAACATGTTATAGTTTTAAGGAGCTTATTTATTAGTGATTATAACCTTGCTCGGAATCAAGTGGAAGCAGTTAGTTAACAGTTAGTTTTCTTTGTTTTAAAGCCAGAATGGGTATGTATGAGTGCTTAAAATGTGCTTTTAAAACTTAGCCTATCTGGGTAGCTAACTTTACCTCGGTATTAAGTTATTTTCTGTCTGTAGTAGCTATATAACAAAGCTGTTGATGTTCATGTGATGCATTAGCTCTGAAATAAACAGACCGGCTGTAAATAATGTACCGTTCTATTCTAGATGGCCTAACATCTGTGTATTCATGTCCCCTCATGGAAAAAAAACAAAAAAAAAAACAAACCATGAATATGGTAGTTTCTTTCTCTCCAACTGATTTTATTTAACAAAAAGCATTCAAGTTTGTTGCATTTCAAGGGTTTCTTTAGTGTTAACCTGTTGTGTTGTTACTGTTTCTGTGTATTGTACTTTTTGGTAACTTACATAGTTTCTATTTTTATTTTCTCATCTCTTTGTTTTTGTTTATTCTTTTTTTTCTTTTTTTTCTCTTTTTTTTTGGTGTGAAGTTTAAAGCAAGACAGTGGCTGAGAGGGGAACGTTTTTGACAAGCCCGTCTCTGTGTTTTCTAAGACAGAGACAGCCAATCAAATGGGCAGGACTCTCCTTCAGCCACCTGGCTGCATTTCCACATTGCTGCTACCCTAGGAGCATCCTCATTGACATCAAGTGCAAAGTTATGTGTTGACGCTTCTGTAAATATGTTCAGACGTGGAAATACAAACTTTCTTGCAACAAATTGTACATATAGCTCTCACGAGACAAAGTCCATTGTGGCCAGGGGACAAAATGATAGTGTTTTTATAAATATAAATATATATTAGGTTTGACAACCTTCGGACTGTCACATGCACTTTCTTGGAAAGTTGGAAGATCTTTATGGGTCCAGTTTCTTTACACTTTAATACCTACTAACAACTAAGATACTGTAATTCTTTACTCTAATAATCAAATACATCCGTTTTCCAAAAGAGGCATTGTGTGTTTGTGTGTTTTTATTGTTTATTTTATGACACTGTAGCTATATCCTAACACATTCCACCTTTCCATTCATTAAAAAAAATCCTGTCTTGTTTTTCTTTCCAGATATATATATATATATATATATATATATATATATATATATATATATATATGAGGGCCTATATATATAGACACATATGCACTGTGTGTATACCAGCTGGTCGTTCATTAAAAAGCATCATCGGACAGCACAAGTCACATTTCCAAAGTTCATCATTTCCGTTGTCTATCCCTCGAAACGTTAATTAAACCATCGATCTCAGCCGGGTCCTGTGTAATGTGATGGATTTAGAGGACTCCTCTGTCGGGGAAGGGAGCTTTAATCTTGGAGTCGGTCTTTTTTCTCTTTTTTTTCACACGCGTAATAAAATAGTTGGGGGGTGGCTGGGGGGTGGGGGGCGTAAACCTGCTTGTTTTGCGTAGAAACTATAGTAACCATGTTCATCGGCACCGCCCTCGGTTTTACTTCTGAAATATTTCAAACGTGTCTTTCCTGCAAATGGTATATATATATAATTTTTTTAAATTCATTTAAACGTTCTGATCTGTTATGACGTAGCCTCGGGATCAAACAGACACCTTCTCAAAGCCGACTTGTCAAAACGATCACACGGCCTTCTTCCGGACGGGCCCTTTGATGGCATTGAAGGCATTTTCTCTCCTTTTATTCGACGTGATATTTTTTTCCGCTTTTGTATTTCAACAGCTGCATTTAATTTAACACATCGTTGCACATCCTGAAATACAGGATCTGTTAATTTGAGTCCGGGGCTCCGTCGCGCGCCCCCATCCCCTCCCTCCTCCTCCTCCTCCTCCTCCTCGCCCTCCTCTCTGGAATTTATCGCCGGCTAAATTCCCTAATATTTACTACAAGACGTCGAAAGTAAATGATCCCTGCTAAGGCCCATACAGGCCTGACGATGCGGCCGCATCACCCTTCTTCTTCTTCTTCTGAACGGTCACATCTGGTCCCGGAGCATCTCAACTCCCGGATTCAGATTTGTTTATTTTATTTTTTTTCTTCCGCGAGACAGCAAGGAGCACGTGACGCCTATATCGATACATTGAAACTTATTTCCCAATTACAGTAACCGCGTTTCGTTTCACTCAGTCACGTGATTCAATCCGAGTTTTTCATTATTATTATTATTATTATTTTACAGTATTATATCTACTATTATAAATTATTGTTATTATTATTATTAGCCTATTTTGTTTTTGTAAAATATTTCTTCAAAAACACCAATCGTCTTTTTTTTTTTACCTTCGAAACAGGATTACCATTATGTTAAATAGAAACGTGAATAAAGAAATCATTTCATTTATAGCTGCCCATTTTTTTAAAAATATTTTAATATTGGAAGATCAGAAATGATACAATGATTATTAACGTTTTGACTTTCTCAGGGTAAAAAAACCAACTCAGATTCAGCCACCTATTAATAACAGGCCAGCTAAAACCCAAACAAACCTGATACACATTACTTGAATGTAAAATGGGGAGGGGGGGTTTACATAAAAAAGAAATAAACATGAGAGACCATTTTCTGTGGGTCAGAGGTAAGAAGAGGAACATCAGCATCAGTAAATCGGTGCATTTCACTGTGCAGCAGACAAACAAACCCTTACTGTTAAATCTCACTACCAAGTATGGACTTGGCTCTTCTCCCTGGACAGCCTGGCCCCATTTTGCTTGCGTATCGATTGAGCCGTGGAGTATTACAGAAACACTAAAATCTCAGGTGGCAGGGATGTGTACAATTGATCTCTTCCACTGTGGCTCCCAGCAGTGGCTTTTTGCTCCACAACACCGTGCGCCCCAGGAAGAGACGGGTGAAACACCATGAAACACAATCGCTGCGGGGAGCAGAGGTGCTGCCACAGTGCTGCCACGCTACACCGTTGTGGACAGAGTCGTCCAGCTGTGGACAGAGTCATCCAGCTGTGGACAGTAGCCTGAATGCCAAGCGCCCATGCCATGTGCACAAGTCATGGGAAAATGCACGTTCACTTAGAAATAAATACACACCATGGTAGACATTTATGCATGTATATATGAACCCCCACCCACACACACACTTACACACACACACACAACTAAATATTTTGATACATTTTGACATTAAGGGGCATATATTTGTTTTAATGTAAGTGTAAGCGTAGTAATGTAAGACTACCAAGTTAGGGTTTTTTATGCTTTTGTATAATGGACCTAAATGGCTTGATGGCCTTTAGCCGCGATGTCCTGGAGACGATTGGAAGCCATCAGAAGGGAACATTACTTTCTCTTTTGCCGGAAGCCACTTCCATCCACTTACTGTATGCTTGGAGGTTCACTCAAGGTTTGGCCTGAACCGTGTCTGACAGACTGCTGCCATTTGCGTACATCATCCATCGAGCCGTGTGCCAAGACGGAAGAGAGGGCAAAAGTTAAAGTAAAATGTTGTAGCCCTCAAATCAACTCAACCTTCCTTGTCGTTTTCAGCTTTGCAAGAACAAGAAATGCATTAACATTTGATAATTAACAAGGAAAAGTTCAACCCAATCATCTTAAAATATCTTATTATTGGGTAACAATTTGTGATGAAACGGCATTTACTAAAAATTTGTATTTTTTTTGCAGTGTCTGTGTGTGTGTGTGTGTGTGTGTGCATGCGTGTTCACATGCCCATATTCAGATTTGTATTCCTCCCTAAAGTCACAAAGTGCACCAGCACCCTCCATAATTACATAGCTCGCCGATTCATTTTCATTGCTATTCACACTGAACTTGGAGGTTCACCCAAAGTTGAACCGGTTCTCAGAAGAAGCAGAACTTTGAGAAGTGAGCTTCGAAAATCCAGTCGGTTAAAACATGAAGGCGACTGCTTTCGTCTGACTGTCTTCTCTTCCAGACATTTAGCTGTATTTTTACTCTCCCCAGAGCAGCCGGCTTCCAGGTCGAGTCAAGATGATGGTCCACAGGGTCTGTCTTGGGAAGCCAGAGCCCCCTCCCACGTCCTCCGCCTTGTGCTGTCAGCCACCATGAGCCGATACAAACTGTAGCCTGAGGCCCCGGTGAGGACTCCCCGCTGGGGCTCTGGCCCCACTGCAGAGAGATCAAAGACCCTCGGAGAACAATGGTGAGCCACGGCGAGGCGGCCACTCTTCTCCTTCCACAGGGCCACACCTGCTAAAGCTGCCAATCACGCCGAGGCTCCTGGCTGGCTGCAAGCCTCGCTTGCTGCAAGGGACCCCTGCTACGGATGCTGTCCCGTGCATGTTAGCGGGTGGACTTTCCGCATTGAATCGTATGTCAGATGTGAACAGTCGACGGGGCTGCGTGGGGATTTTCTTCGCAGCTTCGCTACAAACATATTGAGAACATATCAGAGTAGCGCGTACCGACCCCCCGCAGTAAGCCAACAAAAGGGACCTCTCATACAGTGCAGGGAGACGATGTAAGACATCCAATTACTGGTTTAATTCTATGTTTCTCTCTGCGAATAGACAGCATTCGTCACCACAGTTTGTCTGGCAGCACAGCGCACAGTAAGATTAAAAGCTGTGGGGGGGGGGTATTGTGTGTCCTGCAGTTCGTTAGAGGGCCTTGTGAAGATACTCCACCTGGTATTATATGGGTGTTCATGCGAGATCTGGTCTTTGAATGCTCTCTTGTTTGTTGTAATCGTCCCCATTTGAGTCTGGTGATCAATCTCATTTTCAACATTTGTTGAACACTTGTGCATAAAGACGAGTTCCTGTTGTAGTTGTTTTACAGGATTACTGGACTTTAAAACCTCTTTGATTTCTGAAATTCACAAATAAAATTTTATTTGACCGTGCTCAGCATGTTGACTGTTGAATATGAAGGATGTTGTGAACTTCATATTTGCTCCGCACACTTAATAAGGCTAGTGTGCATGTTAGCATGGTAAAAAAAAAAACAAGTCTTAATCTTATTCTTTTAACATTCTTCTTGTTATTTAATGTCTTCATCTGGGTCTTTATCTCTTACTCGAACTCGTTTGGTGCATTTATGTAAGGCACTCTGAATTGGCTTTGCATACGAAATGTGCCATACAAATAAACTAGCCTTACCTTGTCGCTAACTAACTTTCCTCAGGACAATAAGCTGCATCATCTCATGCTGACCACTGTTCATTGCCTGAACTTCAAATCAACGTAAACCTCATCCTCATCTGTGTTTTCACTCTCTTTCAGCCATCTCATGGTGCCTCGGTCATCCTGTGGCTCTCACCATGGCGTTTCCTGTGGAAAATGGAGGCAGCCTGTAACATGTACACAGCTGGTTGGAAGACAAGACTCGTAGATTGTAAGTACAAACATCTAGTGGGATTTTTTTGGCCCGTGGGCTCTCACAGTTATCATAGACGAGTAATCAAAGTCTTCTAGGAAATATCCCTCTGCCCAAAACCAACACTTTTTTTTTCATATCCTTTTACACTGCCTCTGTTTGTTCTCCATGTAAGTTGCGCCTTGGTCTTATGAGGATTTGGAGATAGCCTTTGCATGGTTTATTTCCATGGCACAGTGATCTGGAGACTATCCAAGCGTCAAAGTCATTTATCTTGCAGTTCATCCGCTCCTTGCCTTTTGTGTGGTGAGAAAGAGAGGCACAGGCCCATATTGCATTTCATGACTTATTATGTCAAAGGAGTGCCCAGACAAACAGGTGGGAGCTCTTAATGTAGGATCCTCATGGACCAGGGGCACAAGACTCGAGGCTCCCTGGCTATTCTTTAATCCGGCCCTTATGATAGCAGAGCCAGTGCAATGCTGTTTCCACCCATCATCAAATGGGTGCCTTCAGGGATGCTAATGAACATACAGTTTAGAGCTTGTCTTACCAACAGGGCTCCCCGCTGTCTGCGTCTCTCGGTTTATCATCACCAGTGAAATTGTTCGGGCCTGTTTTGTAGGCCTCCACTGCAAAGAGGACATTTACTCCATTGAGATGCTAATTCTTTAAAATTTGGTGTCTGGGGTTTGTTCTTTCAAGTCAGCATGGGTTTATTAGACGGGCTCTTTTGGATAGGTTACAACCACCTTTTTTTTTCTTTTTTTTTTTGTTATTGAGGAAGAGCCGCAGTCAAGACTTTTCCCTCATTGCCTCTAACAGCCATTTTAATTAAATGTGAATTTCCATTCGAGATGAATCACACGTATCCTTGTTTTGTACAGTAGAATGGAGAGAGATCGTCTTTCTTTCATTTAAGAGACCAGCTTTGAGATTAAGTAGGTTGATTGTGTCCCTTTCACCATCAGAATTACGGCTGGTAACCCTAGCCTGGGCTGTCTGCACCAGGGTTTAGACACACACAGGCTTCTGGACACTCTCTGTTAATGTCATCTTGCAGATTCAGTTTCCTTATACCTAACCTTAAGTCCTACATCCCGGACTATATCCCTCCTCTTTCTCACAGTGCCGAAGCATGCCAGAGAGGCAGGAAGACATTCTGCTGCTTTGGTTTCAGATGGAGATATTGATATTGAACGTCGAGATACAATGTCAGAGACACTAGGAGGGAGCCCTTCAGCCCGCTTGTCAGGTGTGGTTCATTCCATAGGTGCTCCGGAGAGATGCCTTGAGTTTATTGAATTTGTCATCTTCAGCCTGGGAGTGAAAAGGGCACCTGTGTGCAGCCGTAAGCCACCGCGACCAGCGCCGCCACCCACATCACGCAATGACAGCTGATGTGCAAGGACAACCCTGGAGCAGTTCGGTTTTTTTTGTTTCCTTCCTTTTTTTCTTGTCCTTTAAACAGTACATTCTTGCTTCTTCTCAACCTCTGCGTACATTATTCATCCAGGGAAACAACTTGAAAGGATATTTATTTTGTCATATATTTACTTTGTCAGAATATTTACTCATAAAACTCTCCCCGGGCACTTTGAGCACAAAAAAAGTCACCTAGGGTTACAGCGAGAAAAGTGTAGTTATTTGCAAGGCGGGTTTAGTGCCTTGTCAGACTCAATTTTGAGGATGGCTACGGAAGGAGACAGTGGCCACCCACGTCAGTGCTGGCGCAAAGCTCAAACCTAGCACTTTTGCATGAATATCCAGTGATATTATTGGAATATTCAGTGATATTATTTGTGATATTATATTCAGTGATATTATTAACTGGCAAAGCAGGTCGCTTTGCCAGTTCACTTACTTGTGAGAAAACGAGGGGCGAGGATAGAGATTGCGGTCTGCTCGAACTACTGAGGCTGCTCTCTTTAAAGAGGCCCTGGATTGGTACACAGTGTATATTGGCTATCTAATGGACCAACATCAGAGCAGCAGACTTTTGCCACCCACCGCTTCCAGCATGAGTTTTCCCTCCCTTACTCATGGTCGGTTTACTCACCGCACACCTCAATGCCATGTCTTCCTCTGTGAATTGTGTAATCTAATGCCTGATAAGAAATGTATTAGGTCATGGCAAATCCCTTTGATATATATATATAGTGATGTGTGTGTCTGTATTTTTGCCTGGTCATGACCCCTCATAGTAAGCAAGCGTTTGATTCGCGGTTATGTTAAAGACACCGACCCGTTGTGATCTACGGCCGTTGTGGGTATGGCGTCCGTCGAACGGCACGGCGCCACGTTCTGAATGCTCTCGTGTGTGCAGCATACGTAGCAGACCCGTGTGCGTCTGCGGACCTCATGCTCAGTTAAGTCTGCACCACCTGTGATTAATAGGAAATATCCCAGATCCAGCAGGTTAATGTTTAATCAATCAGCTCCGAGAGAAGCCTCTAAATGGCCTAGTATATTTTTAACCACTGCATCACATTAAATGCACCATGGTTTTTATGCAGGCAAAACGTATCATTTTCCCTTTCAGCTAATGTTTGTCCACCCTTGGTGGGAATACTTTACAATATATTAGTTGTTTGTTTGTTTGTTTTTTTCTCTCCAAAATGCGCATATTTTTTTCCAGGAGTCAGAAAATATGCTTATGTTCTCTGTTTTAATTGCATAACATCTTTTTTAATGGTTCAAGAGTTTGCAGACACAAACTCAATATATAAAAATGAACATTTAAATTTTCATTACACACTGCATAAGGCAACGTCAAAGACCAAAGCTGCAGCGCCAAGTTTTTATTCTGCAATAGCGGTGATAGTCTATGTCTTTCTGGGTTGATGCATCCCCTTAAAAGTCTTCAGTCCTTAGGTTAGGGATATCTGGGATACTGCTGCTATTACGTGTTTCTGCTTTACCCTGACTTGCCACTTTATGCCTCGGCCAAACCCACCTGCAGTATGAAATCATTGCCCCGCTCAGCAATAATGCTCTCTGAAGCCTACCCTGTTTACTAAATAATCAATCCATATAAAAGCAGCGGATAAAATTGACTGACCCTCATATACTTAATTATTGCAGCTACTTGACCAAATAGCATTTTTCAGGATGCTGTGTGTCACAGGCCATCAATATTCCCTTAATCGCTGTTAGTTATTGCCCTACTTTGTTACTGCTGTGGATGGCCGGTCTCCAGTGGTCAGTCCAGCCCCAAGCAGCAGGGGAATGAGATGCTAAATGGTTGTGCAAACAATTTGATTATGCCGTGTAATTCCCATCTCATAGATCTGCCGGCTTGCTGATGCACTCATTTCTTTGAGGCTATACAGCATAGTGCTGACCTGCCCACCCCACGCAACCGGTCCTGGAAGACCGCTTTTCTAGCATGGCCACAAAATCAATAGTGACTCCTCAGCGGTTATGGACTGAGGTCTTGCAGCTCTCGGCCCCCCTAGCCTTCACCTCTTCCCACTGACCTCATACTGTTCAGCCGGCTAACCCCGCACCGCTACCGAACATCCGAGCTCTAATGCTGTTGACCTCAGGCAGGTTGTGTTTGCGGATGTGGCCTGGCGCGTACGCCCCCAGGTCCCCATGCTGTTGAACCGCGGTGTTGTAATACAAGGAGTGGCGAGGGTTAACCATCCCCATCGCCCACAGACCGCCATGGCGGTGTGAAAAATGAGAAATGAGCACGACAAGCACTCAGCCCCAGTCGTTCGGTTCCCAAAATTAACATCTCAATTCAAAACCAATAATAACGCATTGTGTCTGCTCTGAATGAGTCCCCGCTGCAGAGGGGAAGGCGATACCTCCCGTTCCTGTGTCGATGAAAAAGCTCCTTCATCTTCGGTTAAAGAGCCCACACAATCTGAGGTCAGCGAGTCAGCCATGGTTACACTGCACAGGCATGCCTGGGTGGATGGCTCTGGCTTCCTGGTGCCTTTAAAAAGCCAGTAACTACACACACACACACACACACACACACACACACACACTCTGCTACAAACACTTGCGCTATGCTTTGCATAGAGATGATGGTTCTCAAGTTGTGCCAGAGAAAAGTTCACTTCTGCATTCCTTCAATGAATTCTAGCTTACTGCAACACAGCATATGACAAGTCGCTGAAGCACGACACTTGTTACTCATGCTGGGCATCAGTAGCTCGCTCTTACTTGTTTGGTCTTGAGTGTACATGTGTCTCATCATGCCGAACCCCCGATATGCTCGATGACAGCAGATCTAAGGCACCCAGAAGTGGCTACAAATGAACACACTGTGCCTGTGTTTGGGTGTCTTGGCTCTCGATAAATGGGATTTGAAGCCAGGCACGGCGCCCCGGCCAAAAAGGTGTCAGAGGGGGCCTCCCGCTACATGCTCCCCTCCATAAGAGAGCAGATTACCCATCTGGGAGGTAAAGGGAAGGGACATGGGGCAATTTCAACAGAGTGCCGTGGCTCTATCTGTTGAGGAAGGATGGGTGAGAGAGGCTATCTGCTAGCTGTCTGCTCCAAGCGCTGCAAGCTGTTTTGGTCACAGCTTCTCCCATGCACCATGCTGTCCGCAGACCTGAGACATGTCCGGATGGGTTAGGCTTCCGGGGCTGATGTTTCACTTCTCTATGGTAGCACTGTTGGCACCAAACAGATCAAGTTAGGGTTCAGTTGTCTGAAGAGAAGACTCACATTTACACACATACACACCGTCAAACAATACAGCTACTGTCGAGGTGTGCTTTCAGCAAAACATGGACGCCCCATCTATTTCAATAAAGCTGCATGGTGCACGAGAAGTTTGTTTGCACTGAGCCGTTCCCAAGTGTGGTTATGGTGTATAGGCCTGTATCAGTGTGAAGCAAGGTTTCACTGAGAGGGATCACGCTTACTTGCACCCTCTTTTCCTCGATGAATAAAGGTTAGAAATTAAGGGTTGGAGTGTCCGGGTAGTGTGGCGGTCTATTCCGTTGCCTACCAACACGGGGATTGTCTGTTCAAATCCCCGTGTTACCCCCGGCTTGGTCAGGCGTCCCTACAGACACAATTGGCCGTGTCTGCGGGTGGGAAGCCGGATGTGGGTATGTGTCCTGGCTGCTGCACTAGCGCCTCCTCTGGTCAGTTGGGGGCACCTGTTTTGGGGGAGGGGGAACTGGGGGGGATAGCGTGATCCTCCCACGAGCTATGGCCCCCTGGCGAAACTCCTCACTGTCAGGTGAAAAGAAATGGCTGGCGACTGCACATGTATCAGAGGAGACATGTGGTAGTCTGCAGCCCCCCCCCCCCCCCCAGATCGGCAGAGGGAGTGGAGCAGCGACCAGGATGGCTCAAACAGTGGGTTAAATTGGGGAGAAAAATGGGGAAAATCCAAAAAAATAAATAAAGAAATAAGGGTTCATAAAAACACATTGCTACACAAGCACAACACTTTGTATAACACGTCCACGATACGAATAACATAACAGCATGTAATATTTTTAATTGCCTAGTTTGTTCTCTTGGCAGGGAGTGATGACATCACTGTTCCTGATGTGCAGAGGCCAGCTCCGCTAATAGGGCACAGTTGGGACCACCGCCCACTTTGGTTGTCAATGAGTCTGTCTTGATCTGAGGATTAAGCCAGTCGTTCCAATTACAGCCTGGTGCCTTGAGGTTTGTTGGGCATTGACACGGACGCCTGTCGATGGCTCTGGTGCATATTCCAGGAGCCTGCTGAGTGACAGGCGCCAGACATGTCACACGACACAAGATGATGACACGCTGGGTGTGTGTCTGGTGTGGGCTGTGCTTGTGTTAATTTGTGTGTGTGTGTGTGTGTGTGTGTGTACTACGTACCATTAGTATTGTGTATCTATGTATTGACTGCTGTCGATGCTCTATCTTGTGCAGATTCAAGAGCAATAGGTAGACTGGTGTTTATATGTGTGCACTTGCATGCATGCATGTGTGCACATGGACATGTGTGTGTTTTTGGACATATTAGTGCCTCATGCTTGTGACACAGAAATTGACTTGGTCCTATACAGGTAGAAAAGCAATAGGTAGACTGCCATGATAGGTATGGTGTATAAGTCAGCAATTAATGGTGCATAAGAGAATGACTTTCATGAGTGTTGGTCACCCAGCCAGCTAACCACTGCAGAGTATTGATAATAACACAATACAGCTGAATAGTCACACACTCTCAATGTAGAGCAAGGCTAAAAACAATACATCAATCCATCCACCCATCCATTATCCAAACCACTTATCCTGCTCTCAGGGTCGTGGGTATGATGGAGCCTATCGCAGCAGTCATTGGGCGGCAGGTGGGGAGACACCTGGACAGGCCACAAGGCCATCACAGGGCCCACACACACACACACACACACACACACATTCACACCTAGGGGCAATTTAGTACAGCCGATACACCTGACCTACATGTCTTTGGACTGTGGGAGGAAACCGGAGGGCCCGGAGGAAACCCACGCAGACATGGGGAGAACATGCAAACTCCACCCAGAGCACGATCCGGGATGACCCCCAAGATTGGACTACCCCGGGGCTTGAACCCAGGACCTTCTTACTGTGAGGCAACTGTGCTAACCGTGTGATTTTTTTTCGTACTCGTTTTCCGGGAACTCTGCCTCTGATTGGCTAGTACTCGTTGCCTCTGTTGGTTAGGTTGGTTAGGGTTAGGGTGGGGTTAGGGATAGGCTTAGCCAATCAGAGATAGAGTAGGGGCGGGTCTTCCCGGAATCCAGGTGGGAAAAATAATAACGCATGCGGCGTTGCTATGACGAGAGCGTGACGGAGGCACGTTCTTGCGGAAAACGGGTACGAAAAAAAATCACACTCGTCTGATTTACAGATCCCCATCCACACCAAGTGTACTGAGATCATTGCTGAACCTTACCTAAGAATGCCCTTCGTGTCACGAGATTGGCTCTGTGCGCTCTACTTGCTGAAAGTGTAAAATGGTCCTAACGTATTGACGGTAGACGACACAAAGCGTGGCCGGTGTCATAGCTTTTGATTTAGTTCATCCCTGTGTAAATCTACAGCTCGGTGATCAGTAACAGGCCCAGCTCTGAGCTCACACGGGTCAGGGCTCAGTAACCTACCAAGGGCTCAGACACCTCTCGTTTGGTTATCTGTCATGTTCTGCTGCATGTAACTCAAACTCACTTACATTCAAAGACACACACACACACACACACACACACACACACACACACACACACACACACGCAAATACTTCAAATAGCCAACGATAAATACACACAAGCTTGAACACAAATACACATGCAAACCTCCCTAGATGCACCTGTAAAGACTCATGCAGACATAAATTTGTACATGCACAAACACACATACACCAGGTTTTTGCCCAGGAGGCCTCTGGTGACTTTACACCCCTAGAGTGGTGTGTCATGTGACACAGAGGTTTGATACTTAATAGTCACCACCTGGTGTTATTTACATGCCATTAAAGGAAAGAAAGATGGGTTTTCTACACCCAGAACTCTCTTTGCTGGCCTTTTAATACACAATTACAGGGTCGAAATTATGAGGCCTATCCCAACTGTGTTCCCGTGCACTAAATAGAGAATTAAAGATATTCGCCATTCTGAAACCAACCTTTGAGATTATTTCAAAATCTATTAGGCTGCACCTTGACCCTGCCATTCTGTATGGTGTAACGTTATCTGAGAAAGATGTTAGCGAGCCATGATTAAATATGGATGGAGCGCCGCAGGTTGCCCGGCCAGTTTGTGTGGTCGAGTGCTTGGCACAGGCGGGGAAGCTCATCAAATCAGTTGCGTTGGTGTCATTGTACACTACAGTACAACACTCCCCGAAAGGGAATCTCGGTGGTCCCGTTTAAAAAAGAAGAAGAAAGAAAGCGGGAATCACCTATATTCAGAGTTAATAGATTCGGAATAATCTACCGGCTTGCAGTTTAATGAATGTCAGATTAATGGAAGAAGAAAAAAAAGAAGCCCCCGCCGAAACTCGGCCCCGCTCCGCCTTACCTCTTTGCATGACAACATTTTAGAAACGCATGCTGGTGCAGATAATTTACTTATTCCGAGTAATTGGACGCTGACCGGGGTTAATACATAGGGTGTCATTAAATGGAAATGTTCATTTGTGAAAAGGAGCTGTATGATATTGGGAGCCCTTTCTACAGGGCCGCTCAGATTCGGAGTTCTTGCTCCTTGTTGCATTATTTGAGGGAACTCGAGCATGAATTCTGCAAGGGGAAAGATTGGGGACAGTTACATTCACTTCTGTTTGTTGCCCGGCTGAATGAAATGACCTTTAAGATAAAGAAAATCTCTTGAGCAAGTCAGGTAAAGAAAAGGCCGCACAAATGGGGCAGATGCAGTGAAAGGAACTTTTTAAATTCCACAGTGAAGGAGGTGGTGGCGGGGGTGTTAAAGGACTGTTTGTCTGGAAGCTCGCTCTGCCACCATGACAATGCCACATAGGAGGAGGTGCTCGCCGTGAACACTCCTTATTTTGATTCCACACAAGACCGAACAATCCCCCCCCCCCCCATCTCATCCTCAGATTAACCGTCTGGGCAAAGCCTCACGATCCTGGGGAAAATCATTTTCGGTTCTGAGGGGAATCCACCAGAAAAGCGGCGCGGCGTAATCAAGAAACTGGTTAATTAAATTGCTCTTTCGACCTCCAATCTAAATCCATTACAGGAAAGGCGTGCAATTAGATCCCCCGAAAAGTAAAAGGTGTTTTCTTTGCACGGGTCTACTCGAATTCCTCCTTACTCTAATGGAGGAGGCCTGGCCTCTGTGGCTTCAGGAAAGGCCAATAACCGGCTTCCTCTCGGTGATACCGACACTGTAAAACTCAACCCAATGTGAAGGCATTTCCCAAAGATGAGTCACTAAAAGACAGAAAATGTGGTAATAAGTGTGCCATAACAAGACGAAACTGGGCGCTGGCGTTCGCAGGGCGCCAGTTGCGTTGCCGGGCAGGCTGCCGTGTGCCGGGGCTGTGTCACGACTCAGCTGCTCTGCCACCTACAGAGAGGGCCGACTCCGGCCCGCTCGGCTACTTTTGACGAGGAAGTTAATCATATACCTCGGAGTAGCGCGACACAAGAAAAGCAGTGTTTGTAAACCTGCCCCCGCGGCTCTGCCCATAATTGGCTCTACAAGTGACTGCCTCGGCTTCCTGTCAGCATTATATCTGTGTTCACACCGGCCCAGCTGGTAAGACATTTGTTCCTTGGAAACATGGTTTTGCTGTCTTGATCTTTGGACTGTGAAAGCAAAGCAGCTCTCACAATGGTAGCGATGTGGGGAGGATTTTGCAGGCTATACTGCCTTGCGGAGGAAACTGGGGCAAAAAACAAAACATCCTTCTGCCTTGGACTCCGAGTGAAGAACGGCACTTTGAAACATGTCGTGGTGGTTGTTTACTCGGTTGTGTTACACCGACTTCATTTCGTGTCTTACTGGGCTTTACTCGCCGTTTCGGTATAGCATGCAGCACACCAGGGTTCAGCTGAGCAGTTGTGTGTTTTTTTTTTCTCCTGTGAAACTCATCGTCCTCAGATTGTTGTTGTTACTTGATTAAATCGAAGCTACTGTTGTATTTGGCTCGGCTAGAAAATTATTTTGGCCTAATGTGGAGGGGGGGGGAACACTGCTTTATGCTCATTGTTCATTATGATGTAAATTTGACTTACTGAGTAAATGTTTATTTTTATTTGATTTTATGCTCAAAAATAAGTTGTACCATATGTGAGGTTCTGCAAAAGTGCCACGACACGCTTTTCCACGTCATGCTTTCAGTCGTCTTACTAGAGCAGGTGTCATTTTTCTCGAACAGCGGTGCAACTCTTCTTTCCTCGAGAAAATGTGCCTCGTCTAGACATGAATAACTGTGTGCGAATCCTCTCGGTGTGGTAAAGGGACAGGCAACAAGGCCCAGTCTGAAGCAGGCCACTCGTGGCACCGGATATATTGCTGTTAGGAGGTAGTAAGGATGCAGAGGCAGGATTGTCCTTCCAAGTCTGGAAAAGTTAGAATATCGCCGATAACACCTTTATGTGCGGAGGGGACACGACTTCCTGTGCAGCTGTCACGAGCCGCCACCTGTCGGGTCGCTGTCTGCTCCCTTCTGTACTTGATCTGCAGTGAGAAAGCATGTAGGGCTAATGGAAGAATCACATGTATCACAGTGTGCTCATAACTTCTTATGGTACTCAGTACTGACACAGTTAGAAACACGGTACCAAATGGGTCATGGTCAACTTTTGTTTTCCTGAGAGCTGAGAATGAAAAGCGAGCAAATGTGTACACACATACATGTTCGCACACACACACACACACACACACACACACACACACACACACACAACCCCACTTCTTCCAACCGAACTCTGAGAAGTTTTGACTCTTGTTTGTAATATTTCATTTTGCCGAAGCAAAACAGGCTGTTGTGTGTGCGTGTGATCAGCGGCCACGGCGGTGTTGTGACCAGTGTCTCCGGCGTGGACGGGATGGGACGGGGCAGGGTGGCGTTGCTGCAGTCACGGCTGCCCAGCCACATGTGCTTCTTCATGGTTATTGCTATTGCTTTTCTTCTTCTCTCCATACTGGACATATGTAAGCTCCAATATGACTTTCACTGGCTGGTTCTCGCATTTGTAGTCAGGCTAGATTTGCTTGGGATTTTTGGGAAAACCACACACTGATAAACATCCTGCCCGAGACATTTAATTGTGGCTGTTCCCTTTCGTGCACAAGCTGTGCGCTCCTTTTTTACATCTTGTTTATTCAAAAGCATCCACATGTTGATTGTAACCTCACTTTTCTTTCTCATGGCCCCGGCGCTGTTTATTTTGCCCTCTCGTGAAGTTATGAAGCTAAATTGACATTTATTGGTTATTAATGGGTGTTTGGATTTATGCAGTGTTTTACTTCAGCTCTTTTTCGACGAAGTGGGGTTTTTTAACTCTGGTGTCGACCGCTGACTTTATATTTCTCATATTTGATAAGGCGGACCGGGTCTTAAATGTGGCCTTAAGTGGGTGTATTTTCTTCTTCTTTTTTTTTTTTAAAAAAAGAGAGAGACAGTAAATATGTCGGCAAAGATTTACGTAACATTGCCATTTTAATGAATGGAAACTCCACCCGACTTTCTCAAGGTTAATTCTGATGTATTTTTGGTCGAGGCTATTTCAGCAGCCTTCCTCGGGGCTAAGATAAGAGCGCTGCAAAAGAAGAACAAACACTATTTTGAACGCATGAAGAAGCACCCCGGTCATAAATAGCAGAAGGGGGAGGCTAAATATTGACTGTGTGACTTCACATCGATGCCTCTCATGACTTGGGGCCTTTGTTTTTTCCCCCTTCGGCCAGCGTGCGGCCGCAATTGAACTGTAAACAACACCCACCGTGTTATTATTTACGGCGCTGTGCGGTTCAAACCGTTTGACCGTCCGGGGGCCCCCCCTCTCATCCGCGCGGCCCCCGGGAGCCCGAGCCCCCGAGTCACTTTGACGTGTCGTGCAAAAAGGCTGTGAAAACAATATATGACCAGCTCATCCATAAGTCATGGCTTTGGGTGCAGCACCGGCGCGTCTGACAAAAAAGGGCTTTATGAATGGCAGAAAAGTCTGTGAATGATAACGGTCATTAATATGTCCATTGAGGGTCACCACATTCATGCCACATATCAAATCCCCTTTGAATGAGATCAGTTCCCTCCTGTCAGAGCCCATTAGATCCGTCCCACAGCCCCAGTGGCCAGCTGACAGGGGAGAAACCCTAGCCCCAGCCCGAGCGCCATTAGCATTAGAAAATGAGCAATCAGCTGGAATGAAGCACGGGAGGAGGGGGGGAGAAGGGGCGGGTGTGCGTGTGTGTGCGTGCGTGGAGGGGCGGGGGGCTTAAATTTTAGCAATGATATCAGTCAGATACTATTCAGAATATAACACTGCGTTAGTGCGGGGCCGTGCCCCTCAGACGGGTCTGCGGGTCTGCAAGGCCAAAAAGTGTGCACACAGAACTGCACCACACATGTTATGCAGCTCGTGTCGCGGTAGCCTGTTAATTGCAATATAGGCTTAATTGCTAAAAAATAAAAAAAGAAATTGGAAAAAATAGCTGTTTCCTATGACGCGTCCTTTATCTCCAAAGCTCTTTCTCTCCGGCGGAGATGCGCCGGCCGCTTGCTTGACAATTGTGTTGAACCTTTCTTTGACTTTGTGAAATAATTGAGTTAAAACACTCGATAAAACATTAATTAGCTTAGCAGTCTGGAGCAGATAACATAGATAAAACCCTATGTAATTCATATTGATTAGAATATGCACATTGAGCGTAACCTCTTAAGACAAGTTTTCCTTATTATATGGACACAAAGCCGAGGTCATTATACGTACAAAGGAAGATCACTTTAGATTTTTATCTTTTCACATAAAAAGGTTTGATTGGATTTCTTTCTGTGGAAGCCGCACAATCGGTTTTATTCTGGTTTGATTGTATTACCTCTTAATTAGTTTGTATATTGAGTAGAACAGGCCTTATTGATTGGAGGTGCATTCATTTGCATTGCAAAAATCCCCTTTAATCCAATATAATCTCATCCTTACTCAAAGCCTGCAGACTGTGTCTCTGACTCACTTGTGTCTGTTGCTGTTGTTGTTGTTGTTGTTGTTTTCCAAAGATGCTTTTGGCTTGTCTTTGGGGTTGATAATAACCTGACGTCGGAAACTAGAAACTGCACCCAGCGAACACGGGATACTTCTCTAAATTTAGTTGTTTATTTAAAGGCAGTTCGAGTCAATCCCCTTGTATTTTGCTTCTGGAATTGTATGCTGCGTTGTGTAATTCCAACGCCGAGTCTAATAACAAGCTGTAGTATTTCCCTCCTTCTTTGCTGTGGGTTTTAATTTGGGGCTGTTTGGTTGAATGATTGGCACTTGTAGGTGTTGTGTGTAAATCTGCCCTGCTGAACACCCTCGAAGCAGCCCTGCCGAGTCGTGTCACACAAGAATCAGCGTCGGGGGAGTCAACGTCCCCCCCCCACCCCCATTACACCCCCACCCCCCCAGCGCACAGCAGCGGGCTTAACAATTCTCTGTAATTAACCTCACCTGAACTTTAATGGCCCACCTCCAGGACCAAGGGCCTCGGCTGTGTAAAATTACTGTCACACATGGAGGCGAAGGGGGGGTGGGGGTGGGGGGGGCAGCCACAGGGGGTGTGTACTCCGAGAGACGAGAGGGAAATGGATCCCTGTGTAACACCTAATACTGCCTCAGACATGTCAAAGTGTGTGGGACCATGCACAGACACACTCTGTGTGTGTGTGTGTGTGTGTGTGTGTGTGTGTGTGTGTGTGTGTGTGTGTGTGTGTGTGTGTGTGTGTGTGTGTGTGTGTGTGTGTGCGTTAGGGATTGTGGACAAAAGGCTCACACACTTAAAATGATTACCAACGAGGAAGGAAGAACACAAGTTTTCCCAGTTTCGGCTGACGCGTTTTGTTTCGCAGGTATTTTGTGCATAGCGGCGATGAAAATAGACTGAAATCTTTACCAACAAATAAATAAATAAATAAATAAACTAACACTTTTACAAATGGAAGGCTCATTGTGGGTGGTGGGGAAATGGGAAGCAGGGGTCGACGCCTCAGTCTCCGCATGTGTCCGACTTAATGGGAGAGGGCATTTCTGAACTCCGCAAAAAGCAGTATTTGGACAACAACGACAATAGTAACAACAATAACAACAACAATAACAACAATAATAAACAAGATACTTGACCGATCCCTGTATGTCAAATCTCACGTAATTTCCCCCTCTCACCCAGAGGTCAGATTGCGGGGTCAGCCACCGAGCAGTGACCGTGGCAGTGAATCATGGACACCTCAGCAGGGCAGATGCTTGTTGACGTGAAGGTCCCTGCAGATGGGTCGTCCCTCTGTTCACGGTGTCAGTCTGCTGCCATGTCACGTTCTCTGAGACCACGTCAGGAGCCCTTATACAAATGGCTGCATGCAGCCACCCAGGTACTGTGCATGTGCACATGTACGTGTTAAACACGCATCTGAATCCAGGTCTGGGTCCAGGACTGTGGGGGCAGACAGGCCGGGTGGGGCGGGGCTGGGAGGGTTAGGGTGTTCTGTTGTTTTCTGACAGCTCTGGCAAGAATGAAATCAGCCAACTGCTCTGTGGGACACTTAAGGCAGGTTTCCTGTGCAATGTTCTCACAGAATGGTCACATGCATGCATGTGTCTGTGCCTGTGCCTGTGTGTGTCTGTGTGTGTGTGTGTGTGTGTGTGTGTGGGGGGGGGGGGGTTGTTACTGTGCCCAGCAGCAAAAACACAGAGTAGGAGGGTGAGTCACCACCACTGTCCTGAGATCAAACAATTTCACTAGTTTCAGGGTTAACTATCAGGCCTGATTATCCTGGTATTTATCAGTCTGGTGTGGTCCTCTGCCTCCGCTCAAGCACAGAATGTTGATATGCACGGGGAGGAAACCGAAGTGCTCTTAATACGAGAATTGAACCGGCCTCTGGTTTCGCCCCGTATAAGTCAGTCCTTGTGTATATATCTGAAGATGGTTGCGTCGTAGTGTTGTTATTCTATGTTAAGTACAGCGAGAGAGCCACGGAACCGGAGTCAAATTCCATCTGTGTGCAAACTTGCACGGCCAATAAACACGATTCTGATTCTGACTGTTTATTATATCGGTTTTGTCTAAGTCTATTCTGCAGTATTTTACATTTTAACTTCTACTATCTTGTGGTATTAGAAACACAAGAGATGAACAAAAGGTGTTCCTGTGCTACAACTTACTCCCTTGTTTCATTAACTACGAAGGCAATCTTGTCATTAATTCTGCATTTTAATGCTTATTTATACTAAAGCATTAGCAATATTGACAAAGCCAGCAAAACAAAAATACAAATAAAAATCTACATGAGTTTCAAAGCCGACCACTTCACATGCTGACACATGACACTGGGAATCAGCAGGGTATGCAAAGTTTACTCCTATGCTAGATCCCTCCGAACAACATTTTCAAAGAGAATAATGTATTGAAATTTGATATTGGCTTAATTTATGTTTCTCTCGTTCAGCTAATCAAGTGTGGTAATTTAATTCACTTTAGCCCAGATCACCCTGTATTGTTTAGTCGGGGGAATGGGGGAGAATCAAGTCTGTCATGCACAATACAGTCCATGCAAAGTGACAGGCTGATAGTCCTGCTACCAGCCCCCCACATCCACCCCCCCGCCCACCCCCAGCCCCTCTGCCCCGGTGGCTGCTACTATATCCCCGGAGCCGCTATCTGTCTGCAACTTCTATGAAGAATAAAGAGACAGGATGTGGGGTGGGAGGGCCAGGGCCTATGACTGAATACGCCATCAATGGGCTTATTTTCATTACAGCCAAACAAATGTGTCACCCCAATCATCACAGGGCTGATTCTGGCCTTCTGTTACTGTAGGTCCACAAGCATTTCCTTTTGTGAGCGCTCGCTGGTGATAATCCCACTCTGACAAAGGGGCCATGTGCCACCACAGAGGTCCATGACCAAAAATGTAAAACTAGTCATTTCCACTTACATACTTTGTCAGTGATATCATACATATTGAGGAAGTGTTTGTGCGCAGTTTTGTCTACCTAGCAATTTCTGTAATCCTATATGTTGCAATCACAGGTATTTAAATCAAACCACATTTTCTCAGTTAATATAATGCAGCATAAAGCCGGAACTTGTTATGCGAACTGTATCACGTGGATCTAAACTGCTATTTAGATTGCTATTTAGAAACTACTGTTTGTGTTTGGATGTGCTGTGTCATCAGAGCAGTGATTTAAATATCATCTCCACATCATCTCAGGATGTAATGCAATGTCTAATTACAGAAGTGAAAGAGGGATAAATGGTCAGTCAGAGATAAGGGACTGGCTGAGGAGTGTGAGTTTAATTTGCAGTGGCACAGCTCTCGCAGTGAGACGGGGCCCCCAGCTCTGCAGGCCAGGCCCTCCAAACCTGAGAAAGTCTTTTATTCCACCCTTCACTTGCAGACTGACTCCAGCTTTACTAGGCTGGCCTGTCGTAAATGGGGCTCAATATCTTCTTACTCAGCTGTAGCCTACGCCTGCCAGACTGTTCACGGGCAGCAGGCTGACCAAACCAGGTGAAAACAGCGTTACCATATGTGTAAAATATCCACAGCAACATGACTGGTTGGGCAGTAACTTGTTTTGTTCATCTCTAACGTCGAATTCTTGTTTAAACACGAGAAATCTGGAAGAAAATAGTGTCACCAGTGGTACTTAAAGCGATTATCCGTAATTTCTTGGTGGATTTTGGCATCATCTGGTGGTCACAATAGCTGGTTTTCAAAATCCCAGCGATCCATTCTAAACGAACGTAATCCTGAACACACGGAAAGCATTCGCATGCAGATCACGACTTTCGACAGTTGCAGATTTTGGTGCAACACCTACAGGATAATCCAACTGTAGCATGCTTATTTTGGAGAACGACGGTTGATCAACGATGTCGACCGACGAGGTAATACTGAGCAATATATCGTTTTCTCAAACATTTAACTAAAACTAAACAAATGTTGGACAATATTTAGCTGTTTATTTTAGCGCCTAGCTTGTTCTTCCAAATTTGACATGCAAGTTCCTTATCCTTCTTTTTCTTTTCTTTTTGTGGCAGACTATTTCTTGTCAGGCATTTTATGTGCGGGCACCAACACACTTGACTAGTCGGCAGGTACTTGCCGATGCTGCCGGCACCAATGTAAAATAGCATATAGATGAGTGATTACAGAACATTAAGGGCCAGGTTTCCTGGGCACAGATTAAGACTAGTCCTGGATTAAACAGAATTATGAGTGGAGATTCTCCATACAACAATCGGTTTAGTCCAGGACTTGGCTTAATCTGTGTCCAGGAAACTGGCCCTATTACACTGAATGGCTGTGGCTACAAAAATGTTAAGGTGTACAGGTATAATATATGCCGTTTTTAACATAAAGAAAAATCAAATTTCAACAAACGAGGTGGCACAATGACAATTCAACCTATCAGCCACTGATGAGCCCATGCATCTGCAGTAATATGGAGAAATACGAACGCGTATCCGTGGTGCCATTCCTGTCAAAAATCCCAAGCACCGCACGAATAATGATGTCTTTTACCCATAGACTGTGTGAAAAGGATGAACATAGCGCCTGTGACATCACACATTTGTTTCTGAAGGGGCATTTTGAAGGCTTAAATTTAACTTTATGCTCGTCGCCATCTTGTTAGTTGTTGGCACCAGAAAATACAAATTTGTTGGACCATTGGGGCGGGGGGGGGGGGGGTGCTTGGATGGGCCCTCAGTGGTAGAGGTGTTGACATGCCACTTTCATAATGCCTAATATCTTCTAAACGGGACAATATTTTTTTAAATAACCCCCTTCATGCAGCAAGCCAGACTCCAAATTACCAATGAAGACCCAAACGCCTTACAGAAAAAAAACTTCTGAAGGTGGAAGTTGGGAATTCTCTCATTGACATACATTGGGTCATTGGACCACATGTGTTTTGGAGCCAGACACCTAGAGACCATGGTGAAACTACAATTTAAGGAACTTCCGCATTGGCTTCAATGCCCATCCCCAGTGGTTGCTGCTTGGTTTTACATCACCCAGCAGTGACTGGATCACCAAAGAGGATAGGCGGAACGAACGCTCCGTGTTTTGGTGCTGCGTCGGACAAACTAGTTCGCGGTTTCGAAATTACGCTGTTGACTAAAAAAATAATGCAACCGGAGCCTTTGAGATTCCATCTGTCCATTATCCAAGCCACTTATCCCAATAGGGGGCGCGGGATGCTGGAGCCTATCCCAGCAGTCACTGGGCGGCAGGCGGGGAGACACCTTGGACAGGCCTTCGAGATTACCACTTTAAATACAATTCAGTGGTCGATGAATTGAGAACACTTAATACAATTCAGATCTTCTATACTTTTAGGAAACTGGAATAAACATGAACACGGGTTTTTTTTGTGTGGTTTTTTTGTAAATGGCTACTTGTCATTTGTGAAAGAACTTTTCATTTGCTTGTCACTGCATACAAAGCCACATACTTGACGGGCTCTCTGTGGAGTTGGGTCAAGCATCATTGATCCAAGGCGGGGTTAGTGAAGGTGACGGAGGGAAACCTTGGAGAAACAAATTGACCCAACGTGACCCTTGCGGCTAAGAAATTCAGTGCCATGACCCCGCTGGCTTGGGTCACAGCAGGTGTCTCCCCTCAGAGGTGCAGTGGAGCCACGGCATACAGGAAACACAGAGATGTGATACTGTTATGTGTCAGTAATTAGGCACAGGTGTATCTGTGTGACAGACAGCTTCATAAACACACAATACTGTGTGGCAATACGCATTCTTTCATTTGACATAAGCAAAATATCGAGTACTGGCAAGCAATAAAGTCCGGATTAAAGTGTGGATAATATATTGAATGTTGAAAGGATATCGAAGACAGATGTAATATTTTGAATCGTCCATCATCTCCAGGGATGACGCATGGCACAGGCCTGCCATGACACTGCTTTGAAGAGAGCATGGAGTGAACACTTATTTTGTGACTATGAGGAATGTGGCACTCAAGTGTCCTGCAAATTGCGGCGTCTGCAGGAATGTGCCACGGTAATCTATTCTCTGTCTTAGTAGGTGAGGTTTCCCATGAGGAACGCGCCAGGCCTTTTCACTGGCCTGTAAACGCAACCTGGTCTGTCTGGTGTGATTCTCACACAGCCGGCCCTCTTTGTTCACGTTGGTTTAGCACTAGGCTAGTGCAGGAAAAATGTGTGCGCAAAACAACTTTCCAGTTAGCAGAACGGCAAATAAATAACGCTAAGCTTGCCCCTGTGGCATTCATATGGGGATACAGGATGTGATGCCAACGGCAGGTTCGGGGCATGGCGAAGGGACAGGGAAACGCTTCAGATCTGACCATCGAAAATCTCCGGAGCGGCAGCAGGAATCACTTTTAGCCTCTGAAACATCTGGTAATCAAGACTGGTCCAGGAGCCATGGTGCCATGATACTGCAGTTGTAGGTACAGCTCGAAAGGCCACAAGGAGGGGCTTTCACTGGCAGGGGGAATGCTGTAAATTTTGCATAGTAAAATAAACATTGTACTTTGTTTATTAGCTGTTTAAAGAAAAGGTCCCGATACCCCAACATGGCAACCCCAGAGAGTCGGATCTCCTATTTTTGCTGGTGTTTACATAGAACGAAAGGCAGTATTGAAATACTTCTTTTCTCATAGGACAGCGCTCATGCAATATCATTAGGCAATTAAAGCAAACTATTAATATCATTTCTATTCATTGGTATGGGAATTTCTATCTTCCATTAAAGAAAGTTTAAAACTAACACAATACACACATGCACACACACAAGCACGCACACACACACACACACACACACACACACACACACAGAAACGGACAAATGTACGGTGGTACCGAAATTTATAATTGCAATTACTTTGGCGCAGGGTTTAAAACGAATTCAACCCCCTTTTTTTCCTTTTTACCAATTACAGTCTTTAGCCTCATTTCATTACCTGTTGCTCGAGGGACACAATGATTTATCGACAAGGTAAACAGCTTATGAATGAGGGCTAAGCTTTAGTTATACAGTTTACAGCATTTGAGTAACCGCAGGAGGTTTATGTACACACACTTTGTGTAGACACCCGTTGGTGGAGAACGAGGTCACAGCCTCATCTCATGTCAAGGGAAATCCTTCAATGTCTTCATTGTAAGCCTTTAAAATTATTCCCTGCATGTACAATTGCCTGTGTAAATGTTTCAGCACAACTTTGAGACATTTTTAAACAACTTTGGAGCAGCACACAAATTGAAGAGGATTGTTTACATGACGACTTTTCTCTCTTCCCCCCATCCCCCCACCACCACCCCATCAGTGGTCCTGCCTACGTATTAGCAGACTAAACTCCAGAGGCTAGCTTGGGCTTGTCAGGGAGAAAAGGGGGTGGAAATAAGGAGACTTTTGACCGTATCAAGTGTAATAATTGGTCCCATGTTTTGCTTGTCAGACAGATTTTGCTTGTTTTTTTGCAGTTGAACTGTTGAATGGCGATTTTAAAAAAATTAGCGAGGGTAAATCGATGTTTTCGTTGTGCGAGCAAGGCAGACCCCTCATCTTCCACCCATCCTCAGATAGGCTCCCCATAATCTCTCATTATGTTGGTCACACCCAGCTCAGCTACATATTAGCTTTAGCACTCAGCCACTCGTGTTTTAGCTAACAGCTTTCCAACCATCTCAAATACATTGAAAACATGTTGGGTTTTATTTTATTTTTTTATATATGTATATTTGTTTGTGTCCACGGCCCACTGTGCATAAGCAGGAGCCTATTCTCAGCCCAACCAATGGCTAATAATTGACCAAGCTAGGACTCACTTCACATCAAACTGTGAGGAGACAGGCTCTCCGGCTAACGTGTATTCACAAGACATGGGGAGATAAAAAAAAAAAAGAAATAGAAAACACATTCGAGACGTTAAATGTATTGATTATACATTAATTATCTATAATTAACAGTGCAATTAGTCCATCAGAATGCTGTCTACCATCATCCATTATGCTCGACTAGATAAATAATATGCATGCATAGTAGCTAAAAGTATATCAGGATTGAAAAGTTCTTTACTTATTTTCCACACTTTGTGGAGTAAATGTACAAAAATAAAAAAGTTATTAGATTCAAGTTGGAAAAAAAATTGCAAAGATCCTGAGGCTCTGTTTTCGAAAGACGCAAAATATTGCTCGTTCCAGGTGCCTGCTACGTAATGTATAAATAGGGTGTTATTTTGCAGCCATCCCCACGGTCTCAGGGTGTCCATCTGCTCACAGGCGTCATCGAATTCTTGCACATATTTAAGCACAGCTATTGTAAAAATGGCCCTCTTCCTGTTGTTTTGTGGAAACTTGATTTTATTCAAGCCCCAGGAAGTGGAATAATTTAAATGCAGATGTTTTTCACTGTAAACAGCCGTACCAATATGGGGTAGTCTGGGGATGAAAGCAGGCGACAGGGAGGGTGAAGAGTGTTTTCCAGAGGTGGAAAGAGTACTGAAATATTTTGCTCAAGTAGCAGTTCTGCCTCACATAAATACTACTTAAGACCATATGAGGGGTTCTGTTCCGAAAAATTACTCAAGCACGAGCAAATTTTCTAACATAAATTCAAGCGCTTTGATGGGATGTTGCGACTACGTGTTTTAAATTCGGCCCCCAGAGACTGGAAGGTAAATTCCACATAAATCCCAGTTTACCCACCATCTTTCCTTCTTGAACTGATATGAATCTCAATAGTTTGAACCAATCATTTCAATTAGTGAGCAGTGACAAATCAATTTAAGTTTATCTTTATGTTTGTAATTTTTTTGTTAGTAACGCATGCAAAAGGAGACTCAAGTCAAGTCAAGTCCATTTTATTTGTATCGCTCAGTATCACAAATTACAAATTTGCCTCAAGGGGCTTTACAGCAACACAACATCCTGTCCTTAGACCCTCGAATTGGATAAGGAAAAACTCCCTAAAAAAACCTCATATGCAAAAACAAAAAAATGTTTTGTGCTTCTTTGTTTTGCTTTATGATTATCACTGAACCTAAAGGTCACAAGTTAACCACCTTTTTATGTGTCAACACAATGGCACGATGCAGATTACACATAGTGTCCTTGCAAGTAATCTCATGAGAGATCATCTGAAGGTTTGAGTTGGCTCCTGTTCAGCTCCCGATGACAAAACATATGTCCAGAAGAGCAAAATTAGGAGCAAAACCAAAGTGCATACTTAAAAACTGTCATTCAAAGGTAGAGTAAAGGTAGAGGCTGAAAATTTACTCAAGAAAGTAGTTACTTTAAAAATCCACTCAAGTGCTATTAGCAGAGTAATTTCAACTTCTTGCATCCCCCCCTAATTTTCAGCATTGCAGGGAAGTGCAGTGCCATTTGCACTGGGTGGCTTGTCAAAGCAAAGAAAACTCGTGTTGTGTTCTTGCATCCGAGAATCAAGGACACTTTGTCGTCCAGAGATGTTATGGTTAAATCAACAAGAATAAACCAATTTTTTCCGGCCTAGTGCAAACAGAATGGGGGACTTATTTGATTAATGAGCTGGCATAACGTAACCAGGGGAAAATAGGTTAGTGCACCTGGTCTTTTCAACTGTTTCTCATTCATCTGGAAAAACGCCACGCAGTGGTGCTGAGGGGGAAATAGCCAAAGAAACTGTTAGCAAAGCAAGCGCTGTACGGAGTTTTGACTTCTTAAACAGCTGATTATTTAGTTACTGCTAATCTTGATGTGGATATAGCGTATAAATTATGGCTCTCAGTTTTTCTGCAGAAAGTTTGAACTGAGCATAGCTAAATAGCAGTAGGCGTCCTCGTGCCCCCGGAACGCCACGTCCTGCGGTGAAGATGCATGATGCTGGCCACTAATATTGCACTCCGCTTTATTGCTTTTCTTTTGTCTTTGTCCACCCGTCCATTTTGTAAAGTGGTCATCAAAAGGTCAGGGAGGTGACGTGAAGTTGTAAAATGGTCCGAGCGGGTGGTGACCTATGGCTGCCTGAGCATTCCTAATGCAATGGCTAGGCCTCCGGGCCTGGCCTGCCAATACCGGGCTGATTATAACGAATCAGGTCCCTCTTAACGCAATAATGTGATCAATTTCTCATTCCGCTGAATAAATAACATGGCAGATAGGGAGCTCTCCGTGACCTGACGTTAACCCCTCGCCTCATTATTCATATCAGTGCCTGAAAAGAAAGAGGGACGGAGGGAAGAGGAGAAAGAGGAAACAGGTCAATTTAAGCTAATTATTTGTTAGGGACAGTCATACTGCTTAAATGTTACTGAATGATTGAATGTCTTGGGACTGTTTTATGACATCTGTTGTGAATAAGGGCCGTGGAATGCTGGACCTGCTTTTCTGTCCTCTGGGGATGTGAAAGAGGTGACAGATGTCCCCAGCTAGCAGTAGCAACAGCCTGTACTTCTACCACAACCATGCTTAGCAGGCATGGCATGTCAGAGTGATAATTTAGGGCAGTCTCTTGCTCCTTTCTTCCCCACAGGATACTTGTTCTCACGAAAATACCTGGTTCATCAGGTTCGTGCCAAAGTAACAACATCAACGCTGCTAATGTGGCCATAATGAGCTCTGTAAGCTTTGCATCATACATAAGGGATCTGCTCTGGGGCGCCTGAGCTCCATAAATCTGGGTGCTTCTAAATTTACTGCAGGCAGGCAGTCACTCTTCAGTCTTTGCTTTGGCCTGGGTAATAGAGCTGGGTCTGGACAGACAGGATTTCTTTGTATTGTAACCAGAGGCCCAGCGTATCTGTGCTACGGCCGAATATCAGACCATATGACACGCCGGGCCCGAGCTCTGAACTTTACATGATATCCAACCAAGCTTGAAAAGAAGGATGTGACGCCGTCATCACTCTTCATTTATTTACCTGTGGGATTTTTTTTCTCTTTTTGTGTGTGTGTGTGTGTGTTTTATTTCTCTGTCTGTGTGTGCATCTCACCTGACACCCAATAACTAGGTATATAGCTTTCATCTCCACAAGTATTGGTCCCACCTTATCTCACTCCCAGCATCTAACTTTAATCAAGTAAATGGATGCATTTAAATGTTGCAAATTTCACTTTGGTAATTGCCTGCATTTAATTAGGCTTGATCAAAAAGAGCATTTTAAATGATTGGAAGTTGCTGGTGCAAAGTTCCTCAAAATCAGATAGTGTATATATACATATATATAAAAAAAAAACTCGAGACAAAATAAATAGCCATTAACCCAGTCTCAGCGTTCCCTGTCACATTTTACATTAAGAAAGTCTAGGGGTTCAAGAAACCATCTCCTGACCATGAGATCATTTTCACCCCTCCTCCAGCATGTGTCCACCTACAAGTGGGATTACTGTTGTGTCATTTAGCAAGACACTAAAACTCAATCAGAAATGTCAGGGCATGTAAGTCGTTGTAGATGAGAAAGAAATGCAAATAGAATGAAAGAGGTTGAGTTCATTGTGATTTTACCTTGGTAAAATAAGGGGCGTGGGATAGTTTGTATGCTTTCCTGTTTTTTTTTTTTTTTTTTTTTTTTGTTTTTTGTTTTTAACCTGACAGGGTCAAGTCAAACCAGATGTCCTATATCTTACCGGTCTACAGTATATAGAGCCCTGGACACAGCCCCGAATCACTGCTGTGGTTCTGTCCACACAAAGACATGATGGCCTTAGCATCTGGCCACATTAGCGGATCTGAGAGCTGTATTTACCCCCCCCCCCTCCAACCCCGCGCTCTCTCTCTTTCTCCTCCCCTTTCCCTTACTGTCTCTGCATGATCCTGGCACTCGTAAAGAGCCTGAATGACATCTCTGAGGTCGCGTACAATTGTATTTAAGGCATTACAATCCCAGGGAGCAGAGCGATGGGGGTGGGGGGGGGGAAGCAGTTCCACATGAGAGGACTTCCTCCTCACCAGGCAGCGTTTAAAGAAGAGCAACAGGTGGCTGCTGGCAGAGGAAACCTGGGGCTAAGTGGATGTCAGAGCGGGACTGAGGCTGAATCACGGCTATTTATTCAACCCCTCCTCACATCTGCACTCTTCCTCTCCGAGGAGGAGGAGGAGGAGATGGGAGGGCAGAAGAGCAGAGGGGGGCTTTGTTCTGCTCCTCTCCACAAGCTAATGTGCTGGGTAGGGGAGGAGGAGAAGGGGGGGTGTTGCATGTTATTAATTACAGTTCTCCCTTCAAGACGGTGCAGGCAGCTCCTGCCATGTGTCCGTGAGTGGAAGTAACGTCATGTGCACGCAATACACCGAGGTCACCCGGATGGAGGGTGTTTTTCCACGTGGTGCCCCGAAATCCAGAGGACGTGAAATAGTATGAGGTCACTGCTGTTTACATCATGACTCTTGACCGACCCCCCCCCCCCCCCCCGCCGCCGCTGAGATGAATCTGTTATGAAGTTCCTCGTCAGGACAAAATCGGGACAAACACAAATGTTTGGAAGAGCTTTGCAAAACAACTTAATGTGCAGTACTTGAAAAAGAGACAATTGTTCATCGAACATCCGTCGCACAAAATTGAAATAAATTAAATTTCCTCTTTAAAGGCTTGTAATTAATGTATCACTATATATAACTTTGCAATTTATTTACAAACTATGTTGTATTTTATGGGATACTGAATAATAATAATGATGCTAATATCAATACCAAACTAATACAAATTAGAACAATAATAAGGAGAAAAAAATCACTTTGAACTGCCTTTGTGTATGAAAAGTACTCTACTAATAAACTTGCCTTGTCTCCAAAAGTCTGTTTAAAAGCGTTGAACGATTTTTAACATTTTTTTTTTGGAACAAATCCTTCGGTTATTCATCTATTTATTTTGCTTTGGTTGTTTTAGGTGAAATGAGGGAGGCTCGGGCTGCAGTCTTCACTAAAGACCTGAACATCTGTCTCAATGATATTGTCTCCCATTTGGACCACAGGCTTTTACATATGCCCTCAGAGCCCCCTTACCCCAGCGTACACAGACCATTTTATGTCTAATATGGCCGCCAAGAGGTACCGTAAACAGCAGCTTTATAGAACTGCTTCCAATGGGTTACTGGCTATGAGGAGAGAACGTTGATCGGACCTGGGAAGGCTTCGTCCAGGTCTTTCCTGTGGGCCTCAGTATTTCCACGCGGTTATCGACCCAGCTGATACTACAGAGTCCCGGGCCTTGTTCTCAGGACCCACAGCACGCTGACATACATTCTGATGCCCTGACACAGAGCTCCGCCACAGAGCCCTCTCTGTCTGACGCCATGCACGCTGCCAGGCCGGGCCCACAGCTGGCATGCATATTGGTTAGTGATGCTGCCAGTTCGCCCAGTGCTGCAGATACCATTGTACCACGGTCGAAGTTTTTCATCGTGCGTTTTGAGAGGCTGGTTCATTTACGCTCTGATTTGTTTTAAATGTACCGAGAGCAGTGTGCAGAATGAAGCGTTAGGTACTCACGAGAAAACCCTAATTCAGTGTAAATATTCAATGTAAATACAGGTAAAATATTTTACATGAACATCATTACGGATATGATAGCATGCAGTAATATTGGCAGTTCTCCGCCTCGCCTCATCACCGTTGCACCCACAATTACAAGCCTCAGGGATGCTATGCCCTATATGCAGATAACACCACATTTGTGCTATCTTTAAGGTTTCTTACATAATGTACAAACTGGAAAAAAAGAACAACAACAGCAAAAAAGAAAAAGTCATCTATTATTTCTACGGCTTAGCAGTTACTAAAGCAAGACTGAGAATAACCACACTGCAAGACCATAATAATATGCAATAATAAACACAACCTTAAAAAATTCAAGGCTTTAAATTCCTATTGGTACAAACTTCATAACATACTTAAGCAGACCGGCAATGAACGATAATGCATGCCAATTTTGGATGTCATTGTAAACTAAGGCTTTTATTTGTTCTTATTTAGGAACACTAATAGCCTCTAACATGCTCATAATGCGCCTCTGATGCCACAAACCCTCTTCACTACTTGTGCTAATGTACTTTACAGAACAAACTAAAGGGGCTTTATTTTACATATTGCAGCTTTTTTTTTTCTTTTTTTTTTGTACTGCAGAATTTGTTGTGGAGACAATGTTAGTTTAGCCTGCTCTGCAGTAAGACTCCGCTGACTTCTGCAGTGTCTGAAACTCACTGGGAGGCAGTAACCAGACTGCCATGCAGTTTATAAAACACATCAACCGGCTGAGATCAACAAATAGGCCTGGGAAAAAAACAAGCCAGAGGACTTTGGTCCTTTAAACCAGATTGAATTATGCAAACTTTGAAGGAGGAATTTATTAATTCTCTAACAACAACCAAGGGGCTCTACATTTAACTTTGCGAGAGGACTCCGGACAACTATTGGCTGTGGTTTCATATTGGCACAGAGTACAGTCTGGTGGCTGGAAGGCAAACTTCTGGAGTCCGTGGTCCCTAAAATGAAACAGCTGCTCACATGACACGCTGCTCCGAGAGAGGAGGGGTGTAGGGAAGGAGGAGTTTTTTCATGAATGAAAAGACACAGGAAGGGGGAGGAAGAGCTCGGAGCTGAGCACTACTAGGTGGGTGTGGAGCTGAAAGGGTCGGGGGGGTGGAGAAGATTGGCGATAAAAAGTACGGGGTGCGAACCTGCACTCTCAGACACGGGTCATGCGAGTTCAGCTTCATAATACAGTGGGGGGGAGGGGGGACGGAGTTGTTGTTTATGCTGGCTTTGGACGCACAACAACCCGCTATGTAATTTGCAGCATATAGTTTGCGCATATCTTCCCCACGGGGAACCCGTAAGAGGCTGTCCTGCACTGGCTGCGGCTCCGGCTGCCAGAGCCTAGCACGCCCAGTACCACGCAGCGCAGACAGAGAACAGAGCACCTCTTGGATCACGCGAAGGGATATTATTAAAGTCCAACGCCGAAATTAAACTTCAGAGTTTGACTTAAGATTAACCTCCAAAGCTATTGAGCAGCCCTGTTGCGCTCTGTGCCAGAACAATATCTGTATAATTAATAACCACAGGAGAGAGAGAGAGAGAGAGAGAGAGAGAGAGAGAGAGAGAGAGAGAGAGAGAGAGAGAGAGAGAGAGAGAGAGAGAGAGAGAGAGAGAGAGAGAGAGAGAGAGAGAGAGAGAGAGAGAGAAATCCACATTACCAAGCCAAACCGGAGCCATGTGTATGAAACTATGAAACACGCACACGTTGTTTGGATTGGTGAGGCAAAAAAAAAAAAATGCACTATAAAATATTTTCTGCTGAATCTGTGGAAAATGTCTGAAAGAAGCAACATGGCCTTTTTTTTGTCTACCTGTCCAATCAGCGTCGGAAAGCTGGAGGGGGGAATGGTCTCCAGCTGGTGCTGGAAGACTGGGAGTCACAGTCTCAGCTGGGTCTGGTGTGGCAGCCTTGTGGGTGTCGAACGCATTTGATCCATTTCTCTTTGGCCCACAGTCGGGTCTTTTCATATGGATTTTTCTCTCTTTTTTCTTTCATATGGATTTTTCTTGATATAGTGTGACCTCCGCATGGTACATCCGTGACGCGGTGGTTCTCTTTCAGGGGTCCGGTATTTATCCTGCTGTAGTACTTTGTACAGTGGCAGTCGTTGTAATGGCCTAAACGAAGTTATCCAGCATCGGTACTGAGGAGAAGTCCTTCTTGAATGTTACACCGCAGAGCCAAGTTATGATATTATTATCATTATTATCCAAGATGCTTATCCTAACCGGGGTCGCAGGATGCTGGACCCTATCCCGGCAGTCATTGGGCGGCAGGTGGGGAGACACCCAGTACAGGCCGCCAGTCCATCACAGGGCCGTACCACAAAAAAAACACCCAGACCTAGCGTTCTCGACGTTGTAGCTATTTACTTCTGAGTTTTGTTGTCATATAGAAGAAGACACAAAGAAGAAAGCCAATTTCCTGTGTTATTGTACAGGTTTTAATGAATTTTTTCTCTGCATGTGACCCTTCCTATTGCATAGGAGCAGTGGGCAGCTGCAGCACCCGGGGACCGACTCCAGTTCCTCTTTCCATTGCCTTGCTCAGGGGCACAGACAGGAGTATTAACCTTAACATGCGTGACTTTTTTGATGGTGGGAGGAAACGGGAGCACCCGGAGGAAACCCACGCAGACGGGGGGCGGGGGGGGGGCATACAACCTCCACACAGACAGGACCTGGGACGACCTGGGGTTCGAACCCAGGACCTTCTTGCTCTGAGGCAACAGTGCTAACCACTTGGCCACCGTGCCGCCTTTTAATAGTTTCTGTTTTTTTTTCTTCCCTTTTTTAAGTGCCGTGTTTCTTTATTGCATCCACAGCATCTATGTTCTTTATGTTTGTGTAAATGTTTACATGTGTGGATGAATAAAACCTAATCCCCGTATATACTGGGTTACTCGCCATCACCCCAACAGGCTGTTTATGTGGCTGAGGAAACGCTTCTGTTGTTCTTATTTGTGCCTGGCTATCTGTCTCGCACCCCTCCTCTGGCCTTCTTGATCAATATGGTGAGGCGGTGGTCATCATCACTCACTGTGAAGTGAGAGCTAAACACACACACACACACACACACACACAGAGCTGGCTTTTAAACCCAGCATTTCCAGGGGTAAGTAATAACACGTAACGCATCCAGCACACAATACATCTGTCTTCGATTAATGTGTGTAACGTCCATTTCAGGGCCATACAATATGCCCCTGTATGAATTTTTATCAGTGTACAGTGACAAATAGCTGTTCTCTTCTCCACTAAGAGCCCCCATTGTTCCCCTGAATACGACTCATGCAGATGTCACCGGCCTTGCCAGGCTGTCAGAGTCACTTGTTTAGAATATATAGATGTAACACGCCGTACAGTCTGACATCACTGCCCCAACAATATAGATGTTTATTTCGTCAGCACACAAAGAGTATAAGACACACGACTTGGTGCTATTTTGCTGGAATACAACATTCGGGCCGTGCCGTATTTTGCCCGTGTATGATTTCATTCATCGACCGGGGTGATTAAACGTCCGTGGGAGGTTTTTAAATTGATTTTCGCCCCGTCCGATTACTCATAGACGTTCTTAACTTATCTCATCTTATTGTGATGCGAGATGAAGGCTTACTAACCAAGACACCAGTCGTTTATGTATAAATGAGACACGGCGAGCCACCTCCGCGGTAGTCGGGAGTAATTCCATGCTCGGACCTTGTTGCCGTCCTCTCAGTAACAACCCTAATTTGGTGAAGTGGTAGGGTTAAGTATGGCAGCGGCTCTTCTGCTACAGTACCCAGGGCTTGTTGACTGATGTAATATCAGGCGGCTATGAGGCACTGATCAGGATGGTACAAGTGGCTCATGGATCCTAGTGTCCTGGCACTGAATAATGCAGCTTTTTCCTCTTGGGTCCCGCACCCTCTGCACCCTGTCATTGAAGATGCCCTCTCATCTCTCACTGACACTGAACTGAATGGCACTCTCTGCCAGGGACAATGGAAAATGCCGTAGAAGTCAGACTTGAGTTCAAGTCAGGGAGACGCCATTCTGACTGTGATGAGGTTTTTACGACGGTAAACGTCCGCGGCCTAAGTAGTGTGCGTCTCCCCCGGAGCATCTCACCCGACTGTCCTCCTAATGACTCAGAAAATATGCACACCGCTCCATTTATGGGCACTAAAAACAGTCATCCAGTCGCATGCTAACAGACTGTGGAGAGCGTCATAAAAACTCTCCCAGTCATATTCGCTCTTCCCTCTCAAGCGCAGACCGGCAGAGCCCGACCGGCTATCATAACGTCTGGGAGGACTGTCACCGAGGGCCCCTTGTACCCCCGCGCTCCTCTCAAGCAGCTGAACATGAAATAAAACAGCAGGCGTTCTCTCCCCTACTGCAGAGGATGACATGAACTAGCTGCCCCACACATAGGAAGTGACATAAACAAGCAGGCCCCAGAGAGGAGGGCCATCAGCGCCGATGATGAGCGACTCTCCGGATGCTCCTTGACATGTGTGGCGGGGTTTAGTGTGTAGGGGTGAAGTGAGGGGGGGGGGGTGGGTTGTTGAGCTGAGGCAGAAGCACGTGGGGTGTGCGGTGAGCGCGACTGCATTATCCAGCTGATTTAGTTATGACAGCTGGTGCCCATGAGGGAAGCAGCGGCAGGGGATAGGATCACCGGGGCTGCAGACAAATGATGATGAAGAGATCACTTTAAAGAACAATCTCCATAATATTTCATGCTCACTCGGCTGCTCCCAGGCAGCCCGGGCTGCGAGGCTAACTGCTCTATCAATTGATTTGATTCACTGCCGGAGCTACTCCTCTCACATAGTATTTCAAATAAATGACACAGCGGATAGGAATGATATCTGCATCAATATTACCCCTGAAAAGAACTAATGGATGCCGGCTGTAATTTGCACTACATCCCCTGGTAATGCATGGGAGGCAGCAGGCAGGTGATGGAAGAGTTATAACTGGAGCGTTTCGTGTCTCCCCGAAGGAGGACACAACTTGACCCCCCTAACACACACCCCAGCTACACCCCCCCTTAACCCTCCCGCCCACCCACCCGCCACTGACAATCATTTATTTTTGGTTTTATAAAGCGCATTATGGCACACCAGGCTACACTAAGCCATCTCTCTGGCTTGTGGAGCACAAAAGCAGTTTATCAGATAAATCACCCTTGACCAGTTAGCTATTAGAGCGAACAGGAAGCACAGGCTGGTCACGTAAGGGGCTCATAATGATAACATAGATGGCTTTTATTAATGCATGGACATGATGTGCGCTTCTGTGTTGCAGTGGTTTAACATGGTTCAACACTCTTTAACCTGATCCCCCTCACTAACCTGATGTATTCAGAATTCTGATCAGGAACTCAGATTGGCTGTACAGATTATCTCTGATAAAAGCACTAAAACTGCTTCCCATACTGGCGCCTCTGTGATTTACTGGTGAGGAGTAGGAGGAGGCTGCACAGTGGAGCACAATATGCCTAATTGTTGGTTATGCCACCAGACTTTGGTACAATAAGTAACTCGATGCACAGGGCATGAGCAGAATGGCTCGACGCGTGAGCTAAACATTCATTTCAGCTTTTAAATGAATTTGATTTAGTGTGGTTTATTTGCAGCAGAGCACACACCAAAAATGTTTTTTACTGCTAGGGTCAATTGAGTATTTATCTATCTGTCTATCTATCTTCCTACCTATCTAGCTATCTATCTAGCTATCGCTATCTATCTATCCATATATGTGTCTATCTAGCTAACTAACTATACTAATGAATTTAATTTATTGTTTGCTTATTTACTTATTTATGTAGCTATTTATTTATTTATGAGATTTGGTCAGATGTTATGTGTTTAAAACTGCAGCCAGCACATCCATTAGCCTGAATGATGTTCAGCAAGTGGCTGCTGATATTTGACCCCTTAACCTACCTGGTAAGATTAAACCTTAACCACACACACACACACACACACACACACACACACACACACACACACACACACACACACACCGCTGCGTAGACAGCGATAGGTTCGAGGCCGGCTGATAAGGTGGCAGTTAATCACAGCGCTGATGAGTCTAGCAAGGTGTTCATCAGCGGGCCTAATGAATGTCATAATAATAGGCGCATCCCCGACCACTCGGGTCAGTTCGCGGTGGGTGGGGTAGCGGCTGGGAAGGGAGGGGTGTTTGTGAGTTTGGAGGGCAAGGGGGGGGGGGGCTTAGCCACTGAGACGTTCGCTAATGAGTCCACCAGAGACCCCGCCCAATACATTTGATTGTGATGCAGCGGAGGAGAGGGGAGAGAGGGGAGCAGTGCAATCTTTAGCTGGATTAAGTATCTCTTATGGAGATCTGCTTTCAGCAACAAACTTATCAACCGTTGAGTGTGTATTAATTAGGCCTATTGCAGAGGTGGGCCAGAGGAATTTGCAGTGTATTCCCTTCTTCTCACACTGACAGACTGAAATTCTCACACAAACGCACACACAAACGCACACACACACACACACACACACACACACACACACACACACACACACACACACACACACACACACACACACAGAGTGAAAAAATTGCCTCTAAAACACCCTTTTTGCAGAACCACACTCCCACGCATACATACACCAGCCACTTGTGCTCTGCCAAAACAGTTCATTTGGAGCGAATGGCATACCCATTAAAAAAAAAAAAAAAAAAAAACACACACACACACACCAAGGCCCAACCTTTTCATTTTGTATCATATGCCTCGTTGTGTTTGGAAAGCAAGGACATTTCCAGCACGAGGATACAACTGATTGACTTTTGGACCGGTAGTACAGTTTACCCCCACTTACTGTGCAGCTTTGATGTGAGTACATATTTCCTGGTTAAGGGGTTGTTATAATTTCAAACTCCCCCCCGACTCATCATACGGAGTATTGACATTGCTGCGGTCCACTTCATTTCTTTATCTTGAACATGTGTTGCTTGGACATAAAATCTTTTTTTTTTTCCCTCTCTCTCTCCCCCTTTCCCTCGAGCCTGCAGGTACACTGCTTAACATCTTTTTCCCCCCCTATAGCTGAAGCTTCTCAGCATATGTTGGCATATGCCGTTGCACACTGCATCGATATTCAATTCCCCACCAGCAGCAGCAGCACCACCACCACCACCAACTCCTCAATCATAACCCGGATGCCGAGGAAGCATGTCCAGCTGGTATGTTTTGACTTGGTTTAAGTGGTGTTTAATGACAATGGACTGGCTGTTCTATTCCGGAGCCGTGTTAAGAGTTCTAATCAAACGTTCTGCTCCATCAATAATGCAGCGCCTTGGCTCCCACGGAGGACTTAATTGTGGGTGTAGGGCTGATAGGGAGAGCCTTGGCTGGGGGTGTCTCATTGCATTCTTTAATTAGAGACCCCCGTCATGTCAAGGAGAGGAGACCTGGGTGTTTACTACGCAACAATGTGCCCAGAGATACGCTGGCAGGAGCGCTACTGTAACCCTGCCATGGACATCTCCCGAGCTCCCCGAGCTGGCGTTCTGTGGTTTGGGGGGTGGGTGGGTAGATAGATAGATGGATGGATGGATGGATGGATGGATGGATGGATGGATGGATGGATGGATGGATGGATGGATGGATGGATGGATAGATAGATAGATAGATAGATAGATAGATAGATAGATAGATAGATAGATAGATAGATAGATAGATAGATAGATAGATAGATAGATAGATAGATAGATAGATAGATAGATTCAGTCTTATTGTTTAGTCACTGTATATATTTTGTTTTTGCATGGTGCTAAAAATATCAAAGATATAAAACGTGTGATTAAAATAATGCTTCATTGAATAAAATGATGAGGCCACAAATAAAGTAATGTCTTTGTCACTGCTGATACCTTAAATGGAGGAAAACGCAGGGCTTATAGAACATATAAAACAAAGCACTCCCTCGTGGTCATCTGCAGGTTTTGGACCCAGACTTGTTTTTTTTTTTTTTTTTGCTTTTTCTCTTTTTCCCCCCTTCCTTTGTCTGTCATGGTTATTAGACCAATTATCGATAACAGCCGAACATACCACTTCTGGAGTCTCAGCTTCGTGTTTTTATAAAATCAATACGGAGCCCCTGGCCCTTATCTCACCTCCAAAAGAAAAATGACAGAACAAATTTGGAGAATGATGAATGAATGTGCTTTCATGTGGCTGATATAATGCGTTTGATAATAAGGAGATGAGTGGACTTCTAATTAGGACGCCCCTCTAAAGTGAAAGGGATTAGTGTCTGTGGTGAAGAGGTGTTGCTGAGTGAATAACCCGACTCCACTGAAATGAGGGACACAGGACTGAAGAGCACAATGAGGAACCGGAGCTGGCCTGACAACAGCGACCCCGGCCTGACAGGGGCCAACAAAAATGATCAGGACGTAAGGTTAGGACAAAAATTCACCTATGTTCAACCTTATTTCTATCTATCTTGAACAGGAATAGCATGTGGAAAGATACCTGCAACGGTTCCCACTGTATATCTGGGGCAGCATTGAAATAAAGTGATTTTCTGCACACTGGTTGACGTGTCGTTATGTCGGTCGGCGGACAAAAAAAACTACAGCCTAGTTAGGTTTCTAATCTCTGCTCTAATTTAGTCTGAAAAGCACAGTTTCCTTTTCTCGGCCACGTTAGGTTTCCAACCATGGAAATTACATCCCACAACTTTGGCACAATGCATTTTATGGACGATGATACAGAAGCTTGTGCGCAATGCATTCTGGTACATGTAGGCACTGTGGGAAAGCCTCTGTGTGCAGGAGGGCACCAATTTCTCTGTCAACATATACACAGTGAGGATTTCATTGCGACCACATTACCCTTTTAATAGTGATTTCAGATGCATAAAACCATCAGCAAAATTTTCCTTCAACAACTTTTTATCCCTCAATTTTTCCCCCCTTTTTCTCCCCGATTATACCTCGCCAATTACTCCACTCTTCCAAGCCGTCCCAGTCGCTGCTCCACCGCCTCCACCGGGGAGGGCTGCAGACTACCACACGTCTCCTCCGATATATGTGGAGTTGCCAGCCGCTTCTTTTCACCTGACAGTGGGGAGTTTCACCAGGGGGACAAAGCGCGTGGGAGGATCACGCTATTACCCCCAGTTCCCCCTCCCCTCTGAACAGGCACCCCGACCAACTGGAGGAGGCGCTAGTGCAGTGACCAGGCAAATACCCACATCTGTCTTCCCACCCGCAGACATGGCCAATTGTGTCTGTAGGGACCTCCGACCAAGCCGGAGGTAACATGGGGATTCGAACCGGCGATCCCCATGTTGTAGGCAACGGAATAGACCGCCACACCAACCGGACGCCTTATCCCTCAATTTTTTTTCATGGGACCCAAGATCCCTGGCGGCACCCGTTCCTGATGCTCCACAACTGGACGGTTTGGAATATGCAGCAGCCAATAAGACCATCTCTGTCAAGGTGTCCCTCACTGAAACAATGAACCCCAACCTACTCCCTGGGGTACAATCTTTACCCTCTGACCCCTCTGGCAAAATGTTAACATATCATGTATAACAACATGATATGCAAAGGAGAAACAACTTCAATAGCCTGCATGGAACATTCATGCTGAAGAGTTCGCTACCCCTCTCCTAACCTCCCCTTAAAAAAATGAACAGAAAGAACTTGCTTTTTAGCCGCAGGATCACCGTTTCAGTAAAAGTCTGAAGATCTCTTGATTCGTCTCAGTGTTCTCTGGCAGTACAGCGGTCAAGATGGAGAGCTGGAGAGTAAGTCATTGAGGGTCTAATCAGGATGTGACATGGCTTATATTCTTGGTGTGCAGGGGGTATAGAGAGAAACCCGGCCAAACGTCAGGTGTCACATGCAGTGCCGATGAATGGACAATGGCTATCCATCAATCTTCCATGCCAGCTTGTCCCGGAGCCTGAAACCAACTACAATGTCCATCTCAAAGCAATTTGATCCCTTCGGCTCACTCATTCATCAGCTTGACCTCATTTGCAACCAAGGCTGTTTTCCTGAGGAGAGTGGATAGTTGAATTCAAAGGAGAAAGATGGGTTTAAAATATTGAATCGGAGGGAACAAATGACCAGTGGTCCAAAATATCGCTCGGAGCAGAGTAGCTGAACGACGGTCTTTATCTCGGCACCTTGGTGGCTCAATTATTCATTTGATGGATTGTTTATCAGTCTACCCAAACCGACATGTATTCGGGCAGCCAGAGGGCAGATGTTTGGAGGGGTTTTAATGCAGGTGGGCTGTAGCCCCTTTAGCACAAACATGTGCATCCCCTTTAGCCAGCTGACCTCGTCGGGTCATCAGGATTTAAGTAAGAGTGAAAGTCGCTTTAAATGGAGCAAGGCTCCCAGGGACCTGGCCTTGGCTGAGCAGCTGCTGCCGGCCTGTGACTATTACTTTTCCAGGGGCTGGCTTTGATGTTTTAACAATCCATACATATTGATTCAGACTGATAATAAACAATTTGATTAGCCTCTTTCTATAGGCTGTCATTTCAATCACTTTCAGAGCTCCGATGAAGTGGAAGTGAGGAGCCATGGAGGGTAAAAGAAAAGGAGAGACAAGCGAGGGCAGAGCTGAGAGGGAGGGCAGCAGGCTGGAGCCCCCTCCGCAGACAGAAAAAGGAATCCAGTCCTGATTAGGCCTCTGCCTTTGGTGAATTGGACAAGACAGCTGAGCTGCCAGGTTATTAACTCCCTCAGAAAATTCTCAGTCCTCTCTCGGGCCGGCCTGAATACTGCGATCTGGATCGATAAGCAATCTCCGGTGTGTACCAAATGCCTGCTGGATTCATTTGTCTCCCAGCACCCTCTCCCTCCACTGGACAATGCACCTGCACAACACCCCCACCCACATACATACATACATACATACATACATACATACATACATACATACATACATACATACACACATACACACATACATACATACATACATACATACATACATACATACATACATACATACATACATACATACATACATACATACATATACTCACACACACCTCCTGCTTCCCTTGTCGCTCTCTCTTTCTCCCCTCTGTCTCTCTTCACTCACACAGAACCCTCTCTCTGCACCGCTCTCACATTCACTCACTGGAGTCTCTGTCACTTTTTAAATAATGACCCTGGGGCTGGAGGAACAACTGCCTACCTCTATTTCATCACAGCAGGCCCCCTCTTCAATGTGCCTGGGTGACCATGCTGTCTAGGGGACTGAGTGAGGCGCGCACAGGAAAAGGAGAGCGAGAGAGAGAGAGAGAGGATGGGAGGGGGGTTGCCCACGGCAATGGGATGGGAGGGGGCCAGCAGTAGCATCATGACTGACAGAAGCACAGATGTCACCATCAGAGCTCAATCTAGGCATATAAATGACCAGCCAAAAGCAACTTTGTAGAAAACATGAATTAATACTGAGGAAACAAACTAAGCAGCTTTTAGCATTGTTGTCATAAGGACATAAAAAGCTTTTTTAAATGCATGCCAGGTACCTACAGTGTAAGCACACAGCATGAATCAACCACAGATGGGGAGAGTTGTTTTGTGGTGTCTGACTGGGAGTCAGTTGATTCAGACTAACAGCGCATTTATTGTATGAGAAAATGTGGCTTCCTCGGAAAAAAAAAAAATCGCACTGTGCTGAGGACTGTGTTCTGTTCCATATACTTTAATGTGCTGTGGTTCAACAACCTGCCTGAGTTGCCAATATTGTCAATTTCTATTACATGTTCAGAGAGCTAGCTGCCTCGGAGAAAGCAGCTTTGCTATAACGCCTGCTCCCCCTTACAGCCGAAGCCGGCTGTCTTTGAGGTAAAGATGGATTTACATAGTGATTGTGTTTGCAGATTTGGCAGCGCTTGAGCTGATAACTTTTAGTGATTCGCTGAGGCATTGATCCCCCCCGATGGATTTATTGACAGGGTGGACGGCTGAAGCCGGGAGTTGAGGTGTGTGTGTGTGTGGGGGGGGGGGGGGACGTGTCGGTGGTGGAGGTGACACCAGGGGAGAGCCGTGGAGATGGCCACTCCAGCGAGGTAGGAATCAGGAACACTTTAATATCGTTTCCCCCCCAGCCCACGACAGTGCAACACAAGGACGAAAACACACATCCAAAAACCACAAGAGCTAGAAAAACACAGTTTAGATATATGTGTTGGCTAGTTTGTGTGCAGACTAACACATATATCCAAACTAAACAAACAAACAAATAAATAAATAATCACTGTCCAAGGGAACGAACGCCAGCCAGGATGACTGTCGGAACTGCCGGTCTGCATGGGCTAGCAGTTAGCTTAGCCTGCCCCGCTTCCACATCCTGTGGTGACAGTGCATGAGCTTTCATCATACCTCCATATGTTTGTTGGGGGAACCGAAGGAGCTGATGAAACGACACATTTCTCGTCCTCCGTTTTTGCCGTTTGTCTTCTCTGTTCTCTCTCTATTGTCCCACGATGACTCCAGTGGGAATTATCAGTCAGCAAGCAATAAAAGCCAGGCCTACAACAAAGGAGTCAATTTCTCCCGGGCTAATTGTGAGCGACGATGTAGGCTAAGGAAAGCATTACTCGTATGAAGGATAAACCTGGCGGATGTTTAGATGTTGTAATCAACCGCAATCTTTCATCTAACAAAATCAGGCTGGTGTTGTTGCGGAAACGGTTATGAACGTTTGGGGTGGCGGGGGTGGGGCCGGGGTGGTGGTGGGGGGGTGTTTGAGGGAAATGCAGTTATTAAAAGAGGCTCTGTAAATATTTGAGAGGATTTTAATGCAGCAAACTGGAAAACACAAAGCGGCATTCCTAGTCAGGGATGTGAAGCAGACCAAACAGGAAATCCATCATAAATGTACGTCGGAGTTTTTTAATCAGTTTAACATAGCCTGATCATGGGGGTTTGATTGCGATAGACTGGCTTAGCTCATAACATTTTTTTTCTCCTTGTTAAAGCTCAATGCCTTTTTCATTATCAAGGAAAAAGACTGTACATTTTCCTCTCCAGTGACAAGAAACAGTAATTTTGACCTTGTAAACATCATTGTTGTGGTTCTGGATAACTCAGTGGGTGGAGCATGGCCTTTACACTGTCTACAGCCAGGGATTTTGGGGACCCACTGAGATAACCCGGCCTAAAACTTTACGTGCGCCAGACTACTGTACAATTCTTTGGAGGAGAGTCTGCACCTTATGCCATGTCAGGATCAGGATCATGTTTATTGGACATGTAGGTTTGCACATACATAGAATTTGACTCCAGTTTTGTGGCTCTCTCGGTGTACTTAACATAGAATAATAACACGACAACACAACAATCTTCAGCTATATACACAAGGATTGACTATATACAGGCAAAATAAGGGGTGATAAAGTGGTGCAGAGAATATATCAGAGATGCTGAAATAGATGTTAGCCGGTTACTTACATACATGCCTGAGGTAGATGGACACGTTAACATTATGAATTTCAAAAATTCATCAAATTTGTCTTTATCTTACTACTATTCTTAGTCCACTGTGCAAACTTGTGCTTCCAACAGGCATGCTGGGCAGCTGTAATGACAGAGAACCTGGCAGATGTGGGAGAAGGACCACCAGTCCTGCTTCATACCTGTGTCGGCCATTTTAAAACATCCCACCCTCCTCTGTAACCTTAGCCAAGTCGAGTACTTTTTTCATTACCTTCTTTTTGTCTCCTTTTTTCCCCCTTTTTCAAGGTCTTTTATAACGTGGAATCTATAAAATTCTCAATGAAGAAAGTTATTTGAATTCTTAGTTTTTAACGGCTGAGCTTAAAAATTCCCATTTCTGGCCTGCAGTTTTAAAATGATCCCACAATCTGTATGTCAGCAGATAAAATTACCAAGGGGTAATTGTTCCCACACCATTCATTTCTCCCTTTCTACTCCGTCTCTCTTTCCATGTCTCTCTTTCTCTTTCACTTCTTTCCCTCTCCTCTTTCTATCTGTTTCTCTTATATATAGTGAGAGAGAGAGACAGAGAGACAGACAGAGAGACAGAGAGGTAGATAGATAGATAGATAGATAGATAGATAGATAGATAGATAGATAGATAGATAGATAGATAGATAGATAGATAGATAGATAGATAGATAGATAGATAGATAGATAGATTGATATAAAAAGTGCAGGCAGTCAATAATGAGTGCAAAGAACAAGATAATTGTATACACACGATATAATTTGGGGAAAAAGTATTCCCTATTCTCTGTGAAATATATTGATCACTGATCATGAAAAACACTTCCTGATCAATGATAATGCTTACACAGCATTATCATTGATGCACAGTTAGAAACAAGCATGGGGATTTAAAAAGGTAAATGCCATCCACAAGCAAAAAAGGTGGTTAAACTGGGTTTTTCCCAGTTCATGCTGCTCTCCACCACTAGATATTTTAAGCGCACCGTGATCTGCTTTTGTTTTTTCCTGTCAATTATCTTGAAAGAACATGTTTTTTTTAATCAAGTTTGTTGTTATGATGATGTACGTATCTGTCTATTATTTACTTGAGAAAGACTGATGCCAGAGAGATGTACAGTATGAGCTCACAAAAATACACAACACTTCGCAGCATCCACTGTTTTCAGTGCAATTCAACACACATCTCTACATTTAACAGATATCTTATTTTCATAACGTTTCAGCTCCAGATCACCTAAATCCCCCTGTGCTCGCAGGTTAAAAATCCAGATGAACACACAATGTGATGCACAGCGCTGATGCCTCTTATACCCAGGTGCTGAGGGTTTTGCTTCCTCTGGTTACTTTAGGCAGATCAGTGCTTGTCTGCCCCTCCCTCCCTCGCTTCCTCTCTTTCTTTATCGGTCTCTATCTTTCGCCCTCCTCTACCCCCTCTCTCCTCTTGTTCTCCCCCACTGACAGTGACGGTAATGTGTGGGTAGGTGAGCTGCCCTCAGGGCTCCCCACATCCATGTCTACCTCAATATAAATCAGCACTTGTCATCACAGACTCATATCACACACGCTGATCCCATGTCCCCTGCACGGACACACAGATCTCTGGTTGTGGTTCGATACCGTCCAAGGTGCCCATGGCCAGAGCATTAAACCTGTCCAGTTTCTCTCTCTCTCACTCTCCCTCGCTCCCTCGCTTTGTTTTCTCCCTCCCGGACTTGTAGGTGCTCCTGGATGGTGAAGTTAAACAGATGTGACTGCATTTGATTTAAGCCCGATCCGCAGCACACCTCTGCTGCCCCGAATGCATTCTATAATTATCCGCCACACCTTGGGTCAGGAAGTCAGTTTGTGTCAAAAGTGCAAGTGAAAGCTGGGGTCACTGTCAGGAAAATGATTCTGATAGTGACAAGAGAGAAAGCAGCTGTGGAGGAGTGAAACAGCACTCAGGTAAGCGCTGGAAATAAGCACTCCGACCGTACCCCGCTGTCATTCTATGTCACCCTACTGACTGGGTACTTTTTAAAGATACACTGTTTATGTTGTCTGATATGCATCTTCCGCTTCCAGAGCATGTCTAGCAGCATTGCTTTTCACTCGTGCAATGTGTAACGGCGCGTCCTGTGTTTGTCACATATTCCTGCACCAGCAACACCAAGACATATTCCCATGCACTTATCATACTTGACAAATACAAGGGTTCTGGTTTGAATGATTCTAATTTGAAAATCAGCAACTCGTTTAAAAGAATATTAACTACAAATAGGTACAATACTAGGTAATAGGTAAAATATGGCGACAGGCATGGATGGGCGCAAGTCCATGAATACTGGGATGGCATCCAGCGCTTTACCCGTGTGCCCGTCCATAGAGTTAGTGGTTGTGTCAGGGAGGGCATCCGACGTAAAATTTTGCCAAATCAGTATGCAGACTGACAAGACCATACCGGATCGGTCAAGGCCCGGGTTAACAATGACCACCATTGGCGCTGTGCCCTCACAGGGTACCGATGGTAACTTGTCAAATCCACTGTGGCGACCCCTGGGAAACAGGGAACAAGCTGAAAGAAGAAGAAGGTAAAATTCACATTTGCTGAACAAGAAACATACACTCACTGGCCACTTTATTAGGTACACCTTGCTAGTACCGGGTTGGACCCCCTTTTGCCTTCAGAACTGCCTTAATCCTTCATGGCATAGATTCAACAAGGTACTGGAAACATTCCTCAGAGAGTTTGGTCCATATTGACATGATAGCATCACGCAGTTGCTGCAGATTTGTCGGCTGCACATCCATGATGCGAATCTCCCGGTCCACCACATCCCAAAGGTGCTCTATTGGATTGAGATCTGGTGACTGTGGAGGCCATTTGAGTACAGTGAACTCATTGTCATGTTCAAGAAACCAGTCTGAGATGATTCGAGCTTTATGACATGGCGCGTTATCCTGCTGGAAGTAGCCATCAGAAGATGGGAACACTGTGGTCATAAAGGGATGGACATGGTCAGCAACAAAACTCAGGTAGGCTGTGGCGTTGACACGGTGCTCAATTGGTACTAAGGGGCCCAAAGTGTGCCAAGAAAATATCCCCCACACCATTACACCACCACCACCAGCCTGAACCGTTGATACAAGGCAGGATGGATCCATGCTTTCATGTTGTTGACGCCAAATTCTGACCCTACCATCCGAATGTCGCAGCAGAAATCGAGACTCATCAGACCAGGCAACGTTTTTTCAATCTTCTATTGTCCAATTTTGGTGAGCCTGTGCGAATTGTAGCCTCAGTTTCCTGTTCTTAGCTGACAGGAGTGGCACCCGGTGTGGTCTTCTGCTGCTGTAGCCCATCTGCCTCAAGGTTCGACGTGTTGTGCGTTCAGAGATGGTCTTCTGCATACCTCGGTTGTAATGAGTGGTTATTTGAGTTACTGTTGCCTTTCTGTCAGCTCGAACCAGTCTGGCCATTCTCCTCTGACCTCTGGCATCAACAAGGCATTTTCGCCCACAGAACTGCCGCTCATTGGATATTTTCTCTTTTTTGGACCATTCTCTGTAAACCCTAGAGATGGTTGTGTGTGAAAATCCCAGTAGATCAGCAGTTTCTGAAATACTCAGACCAGCCCATCTGGCACCAACAACCATGCAACGTTCAAAGTCACTTAAATCACCTTTCTTCCCCATTCTGATGCTCGGTTTGAACTGCAGCAGATCGTCTTGACCATGTCTACATGCCTAAATGCATTGAGTTGCTGCCATGTGATTGGCTGATTAGAAATTTGCGTTACCGAGCAGTTGGACAGGTGTGACTAATAAAGTGGCCGGTGAGTGTATTTCACACTTGTTCTGGTACAGTAGTAAGTGTATGTGGTGTTTTGAGTAGGCTGTGCAGTAGCTGGGCCAGTAATGCCTAACATGAACTTGCGCCAGTACAGTCGAGCCTTACAGATTAGAAAACAAGTGGATGTTGTTGAACTAACCGAGTCTACTGTAGGTGCGAATGAGCATGACTGTATGAATGTGGAGTATGGCATTGCTGAAAAAGACGATCATGTCATCAAGGATCATGTCAATATTTACTCATGCATCTGAATTGCTGTAATGCATATTTTCACATCGCTGCATTGGTGTTCCCCTGTGTTGGGAAGCGCATCCGCTGCAGCTTGTAAATCTGTAGAGGAAGATGGTCTGTCTTCACTCATTTATTTGCCATAGAAGTACTAATACATTCTGTCTGTCTGATGGCTTTATTGTCTTATCTTCAATGCTCCCTACATGTTAATGCTTCTCTGTACTCTAATACCTTGCCGCCGGAGAGACCTGCTTTTCCTACAGAGATCCCATCATCATCACCATCATTATCATCATCATCAGCTTCTTCTTCTTTGTCTTCTCCGTCTCCTTCTTCTACTCATCTTCTGCCTCTTTCTATTCTTCTTCTTCACCTCCTCCTCCTCTTCCTTCTTCTACTCATCTTCTATTTCTTTCTATTCTAATTCTTCCCCTTCTTCTTCAAGTTTAAAAACAAGAAGATACAACATCTTGCCCCAGTAAAGTAAGATTGGGCACAATAAGCCTAAGCACCATATACATTTTGACTTTTATGTGTTGCATGCATTAAATACTGTTGTCTTCAAAGCGAGGGTGCAATGCATTCTGTAAATTCTACCCTACCGCGTGGGTGGTGAGCGACACAGATATAAGTATCATCGAGAATAAGAATTCATTTGATGCCTCAGAGATCATTTGATGGAGGAGGAGCAGCTGTGTTATGTTGGTCTGAATTTATCCAGCTACTCTGCTTGTGGCCACTGATTGATTTTGAAGTTAGGAGGAGGCAATCGGTAAATACCACCCAATCAGGAGCCAAGACCATAGAACAGATTAGACAATTTGTGGTAATCAATGGAAATATTCCCTGATTTGCAGGCGCTCAATTCCCGCCATAAATCAGGCACCATAGCACGCGAGTTAGTTAGCAATAAAACAAGGGCCAGAGACAGGGCAAACTATAAGAGATGAATTAAGGGGCCAAGAGAGGAAGTGCGGACTGTTGTGGTAATGAGACAGAATTACAGGCCACGGGTTCCAGCCTGCTTCCTTTGCAGAAACTGTCAACAACTAATGGGCTGCAGCGAGTGCTGTGATTTGTCATCCTGCTTCCTGCACCATATATTTGTTCATTTATTTATCACCTGGATGCAATATCATCATTTTTAATGGTAAATACCCTCACCTCCAAACACCACAGACACTGCTTCGGTAGAGGATGAGGACATGGAGGCGGAAATCAAGACGCACTCTCTCACACACATACACACAAATACACAGACATGCATGCACACACGTAAACACACATCACTGCGACATTTTAAGTCGATGGTATACTTGAACAAAAGATAGTTCATGTTTAAGAAGGCACTTTCAAATGCTGGTGGTGTTTAATAATAATAATAATACATCAGATTTACATAGTACTTGTGTAAAAAAAAAAGAAGTAACAAAGAAGATATTGTGATGCTAAGATGGTTTCTGGTTTTAACTCTAACTAGGTGAGAGTCTTTATTGTGACTGGTGTGAAGATGTCATTTCTTCAGTGGGTGTCAGGGTGGGCTAGCGGTCGTCCCATGAAAACAAGGTCACATGTATGCCCCCATTGACCCAAGATTGAATCCTACCAGAAATGTTTCTACTCCATTTTTTCCCATTACTCTCTCTCTCTCTCTCAGGGTCCTCCTGTCAAGACGAAGAAAAATTACTGAAGGCGAATGGACTGCAAACTCTAAAAACAAGACAAAAATCACAAGCTTGATCCCTGCAATCGGCAATTTCCATTATCAACCATGTTTCCTCTTGAGCAAGACTGATTGGAAGACACTCTGAATAAGAGCGTCAAAAAAATGTGTCTAAAAGTAGACTGTGAACTTCCTTTCTCATAAAGGTGTCTTTTCCTGCCCTCAAGGCGTCTCGAAGCATATTCCAACATGGGACAGCTGGAGCTCCGTGCTGTCTCAGCAGGGAGTTTGCAACCCCTGCGCTCAATTCTAATGGACTGGCTAGACAGATGATCCTGACAGTGACCCACGCAAGTGCTCTTGATTTTATCATCCGCTCCCCACCATGGGGTCGCACTACTTTATCAGAGGAATTACCTAAAGTGCCTCTTATTTCATCATCCAGTGTGTCAACAAGATGCCATTCTTTTAATTTATGCACCCCCCCAAAACAGTTGGTGCTTCATACATCATGCGGCCTCCGCTGAAAAATCATGGATAGGCCAGGTGCAGAATCATTAACCTAAGCCGTGGTTTGAGAGCAAGGTCATAACAGCACGCTACAGCAACAGTTTCACAGAGAGCAGCTGTTGTTACTTGACCTCTACTTTATTACACTATCTGCACAGATACAGGCACGCATCAATTAATTCATTTCCTCCACCCAGGGGCGGCTTTGGAGGGTCAGAGAATGTATTTTTCAACTGTAACCTGCTTCCGGTCCAGTGTCGCACTTCTTTCATCGTGGGTTAATCTATGGCGGCATAAATGTTGTGTGCACTACATCACATACATTCATCAGCAAAAAAATGTTAGAGTTTCTTTCTTAAACTGCAGTTGCGTTATATAATCACATTACCATCCTGTGTCCTTGTCATCATCTCAAACCCGTTTCCTTAAAGCATTCAGGAATTGACAATTCAGTTCAGTTCAATTCAATTCAATTTATTGGCATGCCAAAAAGCAATGCATTTGTATTGTCAAAAGCACAGTCAGCATGAACATTAAAGGTGTATGAAGTCTGGGGCGTCCAGGTAGCGTGGCGGTCTATTACGTTGCCTACCAACACGGGGATTGCCGGTTCGAATCCCTGTGTTACTTCTGGCTTGGACGGGCGTCCCTACAGACACATTTGGCCGTGTCTGTGGGTGGGAGGCCCAATGTGGGTATGTGTCCTGGTCGCTGCACTAGCGCTTCCTCTGGTCAGTCGGGGCGCCTGTTCAGGGGGGAGGGGGAACTGGAGGAATAGTGTGATCCTCCCACGTGCTACATCACCCTGGTGAATCTCCTCACTGTCAGGTGAAAAGAAGCAGCTGGCGACTCCACACGTATCGGAGGAGGCATGTGGTATTCCTTAGCCCTCCCCGGATCAGTAGAAGGGGTGACAGCTCGGAAGAGAGGGGTAATTGGCCGAGTACAATTGGGGAGAAAAGGGGGGGGTCGCTCTAAGAGACTGTCTGTGGTGCAGGACCTGCAGAGGAGACGTCAGTCCTTTGGTATTTCCAAATTATTCATGATGAGCTTAAATAAAAGGGATCGCCAGACAAATGAGGTGTATCACAGTTTAGATAGTGGATGATAAGTTGTAAGTCACACTAAAGTATCCTCAGTGAACTTTTAAACAAGGTGCTGCACTGTCTCCCCACTACCCAAGTTCCTTCCATCATGAATCAAACTCCATCCAGCTGGTGTCCAGCCCTGCCCAGCTGACCTTTAAGCAGGCTTAAACAAACATTTGTTTGCAAACACAACAGCGGCTATAAAAAGTACAGTACTTATGCCAAGTGACATTTTGGAAAAGATCTAATCCGATTGATATGGTCAAAGTACAATTTTCTTTTGCCCGAAATCAATTTGCAGTAGTAAGCCAACTTTTAGATTGTTTGTTCTGAATTTCGAGAAACAAACAATAACATAGTTTTCAAAGTTGTATTAATTTCACCTTTCTCTTTTCTTTGGGGGGGGGGATTTTTCCCCCTTTTTCTCCCCAATTGCACTTGGCCAATTACCCCACCCCTTGATCCCGTCCCGCTGCTCCACCCCCTCTGCCGATCCGGGTAGCGCTGCAGACTACCACGTCTCCTCCGATACATGTGGAGTCGCCAGCCTATTCTTTTCACCTGACAGTGACAAGTTTCGCCAGGGGGACTTAGCACATGGGAGGCTCATGCTATTCCCCCCAGTTCTCCCTCCCCCGTGAACAGGCGCCCCGACCAACCAGAGGAGGTGCTAGTGCAGCGATCAGGACACATACCCACATCCGGCTTCCCACCCGCAGACACGGCCAATTGTGTTTGTAGGGATGCCTCACCAAGCCAGAGATAACACGGGGATTCAAACTGGCGATCCCTGTGTTGGTAGGCAATGGAATAGACTGCCACACCGCCCAGATGCCAATTTTACCTTTCTCTTAAGGAAGTCTTATATCCTGTGTCCTCAAAGTGTTAATGTATCAATCTGATGAAAACTCGTGTTTTAATTACCAGGTTCCATTCTTGAGACAGCAGGTTTAACTGCTGACTCAGTTGTGTTGTCTATACCTTTTGTTCTCTCTATATTCATCTGCTGTTTTCTCCTCTCTTCGCAATCCACATTCGACTTGCAAAGTGATCAAACCGCAAGACACAACTAACCCTCCTCCTCCTCAGAGAAATCGCCCTCTGTGCCTTCGCCACCTTGCATTATGGTACAGAACAAAGAGTCACATGACCTACATATCGGCATAATGCACCGAGTGCAAGCAGGTGTCAAACCTTGTCATGCAAAATCTTCTGTGCTCTAAGACTATTGACTTGGCTTGTCTGATAAGGATGCTATCTGGTTATGAGGCCAGACGGGACCGGCTAGTAAGCTCTTTCTTCTTGCCCTGTAATCACTGTTATGCAACCCAAGAGAATATTTTCCATGTGTTTGTAACATGAACCTCACCACAGCGATGCTAAATAAATTGCCTTTACACACTGTAGATTAGAGCATGTTCCACTATTTGGACTGAAATAAACAAGATTCTGTGTCGCTCTTATGTCCCCCACTTGGATACGCCTCCATAGCTGTGATTTTAACCACTGACTTTGTGAAAAGGTCTGCATCAGGCCCTGTCATAGAGGGATACACAATACATTGTGCAGTGTGATCAATGTGAACAACTTGCAAGGCTCATATCTTTGTTTGTTATTTTCAAGTGAATGTTCCCCTTGCACTATCCTATTATCTGTTGCTGCAACAAAACAATTTCTCAGCGTGGATCACTTTAAATTGGTGTAATCCAATGTGATGAAATGTTTTCTGTTAAATTCTAATTGAATGGAACATCATGTGATCTAATCTGAATTTACCTAGTCTGATCTACATTTTAATAAAATGTTTTGGGCTAGGATGGACAGGATGCAATACTTCTGTCACCAATAGCAAAAATACATTAACGCCTCTTCATCACTATATGAGAAAACAGATACAGAGAAAACCTGATAAATAGAACTGAGGATCCCATTCTACAAGAAAAAGGTCCAAGATGATAAATCCCATTCAAAGCCAAAACATGAAAACCACTCACAGGTAAGTGAATAACATTATGTTGTTACAATGGCACTTGTCAAGGGGTGGGAAACATTAGACAGCAAGTGAACAGTCAGTTCTTGACATTGATGTGTTGGAAGCAGGAAAAATAGGCAAGCATAAGGGTTTGAGCAACTTTGGCAAGGGCCAAATTGTAATGGCTAGACAACTGGGTGGGAGCATCTCCAAAACAGCAGGTCTTGTGGGGTGTTCCCGGTATGCAGTGTCCAGTACCTACCAAAAGTGACCGGTGAACCAGCGATCGGGTCATGGGCACCCAAGGCTCACTGATGGGTATGGGGAGCAAAGGTTAGACCGTCACACAACACAGTGCATCACAGTTTGTTGTGTATGAGGCTGCGTAGCTGCAGACGGGTCAGGGTGCCCATGCTGACTCCTGTCCACCTCCAAAAGCACCTACAATGGGCACATGAGCATCAGAACTGGACTATGGGGGAATGGAAGAAAGTGGCTTGGTCTGATGAATCACATTTTCTTTTACATCATGTGGATGGCCGGGTGCCTGTGTGCCATTTACCAGGGGAAGAAATGGCACTAGGATGCACTATGGGAAGAAGGCAAACCAGCGGGGGCAGCGTGATGCTCTGGGCAATGTTCTGCTGGGAAACCTTGGGTCCTAGAATTCATGTGGATGTCACTTTGACCCGTACCACCTACCTAAACACTGTTGCAGACCAGGTACACCCCTTCATGGCAACGGTATTCCCTGATGGCAGTGGTCTCTTTCAGCAGGATAATGCAACCTGCCAAACTGCAAAAATTGTTCAGGAACGGTTTGAGGAACATGACAAAGAGTTCAAGGTGTTGCCTTGGCCTCCAAATTCCCCAGATCTCAATCTGATCGAGCATCCGTGGGATGTGCTGGAAAAACAAGTCTGATCCATGGAGGCCCCATCTCACAACTTACAGGACTTAAAGGATCTGCTGCTAACGTCTTGGTGCAAGATACCAGAGGACACCGTCAGGGGTGTTGTGGAGTCGATGCCTCGATGGGTCAGAGCTGTTCTGGTGGCACAAGGGGGACCTACACAATAGGGAGGTGGTTTTAATGTTTAATTAGGCAGGTGGGTTTAATGTTTTGACTGATCAGTGTATTTCACCCAGGTATGGCTGCAACTGAGGTGATGCCCCTATTTGGTCTCAGTTTCATTATCTCACCAATGTTGGCTCCTCAATGAGACAGTGACATACACCAGACTCCCAGTATAAGAGGTCCCGCTCTCATTAGATGCAGAATCACTTCTAAATCATCAAGCCCAACAACTGTAAGAGGAACGGGAACATGTTTTGGTGACACTGGCAAGGAGGAATCAAAGAGACACCAAGTCCAGCAGTACACACTGACACACAGGGTACAAAGACAAAAGACAGACATAGCCTACCAGACAACATATATTGTATGCTTGTTGGAGGCATGTGCTAGTACAGTACTGGCCCCTTTGACATTGCTTACCCTTGGAATGGTTTCCGCGCCCCATGATCCAACATCTGAAGAGCTGATAAAAACCCTTCAGTTGCCTCAAAGCAGCTGCCAGGCTTAACATTGTCAAAAAGGGGTTTTTATTTCCCCCTTGTTTCGACCTCCTGTGTATATTTTATTGAGCTGTTCTCATCCCACAGCGACGTGCGGCAGCCATAAGCTACGCACAAAATGTATTTCAGAGCTCATTAACACGGGTCGTGCATGCTTGGAACATGCAACGTCCTTTTTCAGAGACACTTGCGAGGGAGCGCCAGGGCCGAGCCCAGGAGCCCGGCAATCGTTGTTTTTGATATTCAGTGAGCTTTTCATCTTTTCTCTGCTGCAACACCACATGAGAGGATTAGGGAAGTTAATGAATTATCCTCACAGGGGCCGAGACAGTGAGTGCATGCTGCACTATCCCACGTCTCATATCATGGGGCTCTTTGAATTTATTAAACTGGAGGTTGAATTTTCCCACACTGATCTGACCCAGATCAGGATCATACCCAGTCCCCTTTTCTGAAGCCAGGGCGGCAATGTGTGTGTTTTGTTTCTTCAACTTCATCAGTAAAAAAAAAAAATCAACACAATTTAGACTTTACTCTATCTGTATGTGTAGGGTTCACTTTTTTTCTTTAATCACACAGGGTTGAAGTTCGGAGGAATTTGGGTGGGCCACATTGGACCCCTTCTACTTTTTAGAGGGCCTTGGCCTTTTCTGAGGGGGTCAAGGAGGGTGATGACCCTGAAATTGCAGCACACACAATAAATAGTACGGGTGGAACAATCCATCAATTTTGATCGATGGAGCAATTCAGTGATCAGCGATCCAATATCGTCGATGCAATGTGAAACTATTGATCCATGACATCATCATCTTTAAGATACGCCTAGGATGTGAACATTTTAAAGCTCAATTTCGCCAAACCACTAAGCGTACAGACAGAACCTTGTAAACCCATGGCGATGAAGCGTAGATGTGCATGGTTTATGTTTATAATTGAAAGGTTATCAAGGGTTATTTAAGTTAATTGATAAAAAACATTTGCACTTAAACATGAGAAATGTGACACTATATAGTGAACAACAGGAGGTCTATTTTTACTCTTTTTTTATTAAAAAGAATAGATTGTTTATAAAATTGTTATCATATTTTAGTTTGTTGATATAAATGTAACTGATTGTGTCAAATATGATGTCGTCTCTTATCGATCGCAGGCCCCTGAATTGAATCAAATTGAAATCGTATCGTGATAGACTTGGTAATATCAGCAAATATCGCATCGTTGTCCAGTGAATCGATATAATATCGTATCATGGTGAAACTTGTGATTTACACCTCTAATAAATAAGGCAACTAGTAAAATGTGCTCTACAGATATTAGAGCTTGTAGTGAATTAGGGAATCTAGATGTCATTCAGAGACTGCTGAACACCAGTACAAGTTTATACTCCTTCTCAATGCTCCATGTGACAAGGGTTTTAACCTATTTCTTTATTAAGCTAGTTTTTGCCTCTGCAGATGAATACGTCAATGTTTTTCCTAAAAATATAATTTGATTAAATACTACACAGTAGAATGTCACTAATATGTTAAATACAAAATAACATGTAAAGAATCAAACCATTGTTAGGCTGTGCAGAAGGAAAGGCTGCTTGGAATAGGACAACCGAATTACAAGGGTCTCCCATCAGCACTGTGAGATCACAGCAACAGTTTGAGGAGACCGTCACTGGTCAGAAGATAATCACGGCATGGATCTGTAAAAGTGCTTGAAAATGAAATGAATGAAATGAGTAGTGTTGGCAGGTTGACTTTAGATATATTGACGGAAGGTGATAGAATGGTCTGACTGATGCTGGCCATGTCTAAAGTGAGGTTGTTGTAACAGTATAGCATAGCCATCATGATTGACTTATTTCTTTGTATTGGTCTCATTTCACTGTCATCATTTGGAATGATGGGAATGTTGTGGGTCCTAATGTGTTGTGTGTACGTCATGGAGCTGAAAGCAATGCATATACATGTGCAGACCAAGTCATGGTGAATACACACTGACATTATCTGGCTGTGGGAAAACCAACAATTTTTTTTGTATCCTATGTTTAACTAAAAATAAAAGTGTAGAGGGCGTCCGGGTAGTGTAGTGGTTTATTCCGTTGCCTGCCAACACAGGGATCACTGCTTCGAATCCCTGTGTTACCTCTGGCTTGGTTGGGCGTCCCTACGGACACAATTGGCCGTGTCTGCGGGTGGGAAACCGGATGTGGCTATGTGTCCTGATCGCTGCACTAGCGCCTCCTCTGGTCAGTTGGGGTACCTGTTCAGGGGGGGAGGGGGAACTGGGGGGGAATAGCGTGATCCTCTCACGCACTACATCCCCCTGGCATAACTCCTCACTGTCAGGTGAAAAGAAGCGGCTGGTGACTCCACATGTATCGGAGGAGGCATGTGGTGGTCTGCAGCCCTCCCCAGATGGGGAGAGGGAGTTGAGCAATGACCAGGATGGTTTGGAAGAGTGGAGTAGTTGGCCAAATTCAATTGGTGAGAAAAAAGGCGGGGGGGGGGGTGTAGAAAGTTTGCACTTAATATTATAACAGTTTGCACAAATGTAAAAAGCATCAACTTTCAATACCCACCCTTTTCTTAGTCAAATTGTCAGTGAGAACTGTAATGCAGTTTTCTTTCTCTATGATTTTTGAGGGAGGTCACTTTGGCAGAAAATTCCAACAAAACAGTTGAAATTAAAGAGAGGTAAACAATGCAATGGTACAGCTGAAATGAAACCTGGGCAGTGGTGAACACATTTACCCAGTTTCTAAGATCAAAATGAAACTAAAATAATAGTTCCTCAAGATTTTTTTAATTCGTTTGACTTTATTGGATTATTTGATGCCCAGCCAGGGCACAGTGGCCCAGTGGTTAGCACTGTTGCCTCACAGCAAGAAAGTCCTGGGTTCGAGCCCCAGGCTGTCCCAGATCCTTTCTGTGTGGAGTTTGCATGTTCTCCCCGTGTCTGCATGGGTTTCCTCCCACCATCAAAAAGACATGCATGTTAGGACTAATACTCCTGTCTCTGCCCCTGAGCAAGGCCATGGAAAGAAGAACTGGAGTTGGTCCCCGGGTGCTGCAGCTGCCCACTGCTCCTATACAATAGGATGGGTTAAATGCAGAGAACAAATTCATTGCAAGAATAGTGTCAAATAAAGTGGCTTTCATTTCACCCATGATATTTTACTACTCTGACGATCTATATTCATTCATTCATTAATTTTGTACCCATGCCAATTTGTACTTCCAACATATTTACAGACAAGGAAACTTATACCAATTTCACATGAGTCCTTTCTGTGTCCTTGGCATACTGTAGCTTTGCAGAGGCCTCTTTACATTTACTTAAATGCAGCACTCGGGGAAAGATGTTTGGAAGTGGTGACAACAAATCCCAAGGTGTAGCTTTAGTTGACAGATTGCTTCTGAACTTCTGTGGAGGTATGCATGCTAAAAAGTGAAACGGTGCAAAGAAAGTGGAAATGGTGTCTGTTTGCTCAACCCCCAGAGGCAGCCCTGTATCAAATGCACCAGCACAAATGACAATAACACAGCAAGACCTTTCTATTTTTCCAAATTAAGCTGAACTTAAGATCAGCGCCCTCGAGGCCACGGCAGAGCGTCCAATACTTCCCAAAAGATTTTTCTCTTTAGTTTTCTATCATATAGAGCAAATATCAAAAATGTGATTTGAATCCTGGAAAAAATTAAATGTGAAGGACGTTGCAAGGAGGAGCAGTGCAGGGTAACGACACACAGCCGCGCTCACACCTCTTTTACAGGGCTTCAGTTGAGTCTGTTTCGGTCACTTTCAGCTGGCTGCACATCCAGGAGAGCCCAGGAGATGCTGTGACCAGAGTCTCTGAGCTGCACACCGGACTGCCCCGAGGGTTAATTGAAGTCCCTCAAGTGACTCAAATGCCCTCTCTTTAATGGGGCAACCCATAAATGTTAGATTTCTGAACAGTGATGGGAGAAAAATGTATCCCCTTATGAGCCTGTTTTACTATCGCTCTTGTCCTTGAGAGTGGAATTCACTTCTATACCGGGTCTACAATCACTTCATTACCTCCCTGAACTTGAACAACAAAAGAAACTTCTGCAGCAGGGAGTGATGCGGGCACTGGATAAGGATGTCTCTTACTTCTTACTTGTTTTAGTTTTGCTACCACATCATTTAGGCCTCCCTAATATGGCTATTACGTATGGCATATGGAGTAGTGAGAGAGTGACCAGAAAGTCACATGTTTGAATCTTCAAACCAGCAGACAGATTTGGATTGTACATGTATTAGTAGCTCTCCCCTTCCTCAGCAACTACTGCCAAGGTGCTTTTGAGCTAGGCACTGATTATCAAGCGGCTGCTTCATGGCCGGCACTAAAACACTCTTTCATTTGAACTTGCATCACTATATGAATATGAAGCTAAGGCGCTGCAGGAGAAAATCCTCTGAGCGCTCAGCATGTCTCCCTGGGATGAGCAAAACTAACAAAACAGGCCGGAAAAGAGGTCCAAATGCTCTTCCATACGGAAGACCACTCTTGTTGACAGATTTAATGCTTTACATTTTAACGAACTCCACCATCTATCAGTTTCAATCAACAGTGATTCCCCCTGCTTACATTGAATCAGAGGTATCTGCAGATGAAATCTTTAAGCATCTTAAATCTTTAAAAACTAATTTACTTAATGTCTTACGGTTGCCGATTAAAAGCTCTGTCTGCAATTATATTGGGCCAGTGATTACAGAGTTCCATGATTTACTCTGCTACTGTGTTTTCTCTGTGTGTGTGTGTGTGTGTGTGTGTGTGTGTGTGTGTGTGTGTGTGTGTGTGTGTGTGTGTGTGTGAGCACACTCACGTGTACGTAGGGTGCAACATTACGTGATTGTGCAATTGAGGGGTTTGAGAGATGATTTTTATTGGCCTCCCTTCGGAATGCCTTGCTTGCATCTCTGCCATTTGTTGGAAGATAATCTTGGCATCGATTTGTAAAAATGCTCGAAAATGAAACGAGTGTCCCTCATTCCACTTTATCAAGAAAGAATATTGATCGGGTAACTAATGAAGGATCATTTAGATAGGTCTGAGAAGAACAGGCTGGCGTATAATATAATATCCAGGGGTGATGTGGTGTCTTTATCTGAAGATTCCCAGATAAAATAGAGGAAACAAAGTGAGCGAGCTACATCCTCATAACGTGGTATGAGGATGTAGCACAGTAATCCTCTGTGGTATTATCCCATGTTCCCTGCTTTATGGGCTATTCTGCACAAAACACAGTCTGACATCACCCACCCCACTTCTTCCTGGCTATTTCTAACTATATCTTGCAGTCACAATGGTATAATACATGTATAATGGCAGGAGACTTTAGGTTTTCCACTGTGAGTTTGTGGTCTGGCACTATCAAGTTATGCAATTTGCCTTTATTGCATCTACTTTTTTAACTGATTTGATCGAATTAAAATGTTGTTTTTAGGTTTTTATGAGATGGGAATTTTTGCAAGAAAGCATGACTCATATTGCATACATATTCATGGTGAACCTTCCGGTCCACCGTTTCTCTCTCATTTTAGGGTAATCAGAATCAATGCGTTTGGCAATATATGTTGCCAGCCTGTTTTTCCTCATTATCGCGAAACATTAACTTGGCCATTCATGGAATAACGCTGAACTAGAAGCAAGATAGATGGCCAGCTCGATATGAGAATGATGGGGGTGAAAAGGTTAGTAGTTTGACCACTGTGTGTGAACCCTGAGAGCGGCCGGTGAGCTGGTGGCATTAATACCCACAGCGATAAAATCGCTGTATTTACAGATCACTTACTGCTGGTGAAGTTGTGTTATTCATGGCATCGTCTACATTTTCTATTGCTCTAGATATGGATTCCTTGTAGGTTTTTTTACTTTTTGATCAAATCTCTGTGGGCATTATAATATCTGGTGCTGCTCATGTGGATGTTTTAGATATTTAGCTTTCGCACATATCCAGGGCCAATAGCAGGATAAGATCAAATTCCTGGATCGCCAGCAAAACCAGTCGCCATGATTAGTTTTGACCCAACACAGAGACTAACCATTTGTGTGTCTCCAAGTTATACTAATGTATAACGGAGAAAGTCTAGGTGAGACAATAAGCGGTATAGTAAAGAGAAAATAAGATCAGGTGTTAGTAATAGCTGGGGGGGGGGGGGAAATCATTCCAATTTACCAGATAAAATGCAATAAGCACACATTTTCCAGTTTGGATGGTTCGAACGGGAAGTCCCGGAGACAGACACCCACTATTGTAAGGAGGCCACGTCCATGGCTGTCGTAAAAGGTCATCCTCTGACTATTCAGATCACAGCACATACACAACAATAAACAGTGGCCACCGCAGAGGTCTTGGCAGCACGGTGGCCATTACACTCACTAAAACAAAGTACAGTTCCCCTATCAATAGCAAGGTTATAGACTCCCTTCTTCTTCTGTTACTTTCACATTCCTCCTTGTATCCTCGTTTCCACAATTGCTCAGTCTCTCACGCAAAGTTCAGACCCATAATGCATTTCCCATAAAGGCCCGGAGTGCCCAGTCACACCTAATAGCGATGCGTTACACAGTGACCATAACATCGGGGGGTCCATATGCTACCCAGAATGCACTGACCACTGCGGCTGACCACAGAGAGGCCCCGTGTTGTGATCAAAGACAATGACGGGGCTGTTGTGGATGGGAGACCGGGCCCCGACTCTCATTATGGCTCCCAGACACCCATTTGAGCATTTTTTTTAATATGTGTATCCTATTAGGCAGTTTAAGTGCTTTTTGATAATTGTGCTTTGTACTTTTACAGCACTTCAGCCTATTCCCAGTTCAATTTCCTCTTTTATCAGACATTTGAAATATTGATCTCCGACAGATAAAAGCAAACACCATAATCTCGCTCGGCCGTGCTGGCGGGCGGGCGAGCGGGCGGTGCAAAGGGAGTATGCACGGGGGACCGGTCGCCCCTCCAACCCCTCTCTCTGTTTTATTGCGTTTATTCGTCAACAGAATTTGCTTACTGCTCTGGGACGTTTATGTAAAGTGCCCACATGCTGATGGGTGGTTGATATGACCATTTCTCCCAGTGTCCCCCACCCCACCCCCTTTTGTCTGCCAATCCACCATATCCTTCCCTCCCATCAACTGCACCCCCATGACATTTTGCAAAGCGCGGCACAGGGGTGCTTCCGATGATTGCCGCTGCTTAAACTGCTGTCAGCGCTGCCAGGATAACAGTGATTTATCTCCATAGCACTTTATGGAAGTTAGTGTTTTCTGTTAACCTGAGCACTCAAATGCAGCTTGGTGCAGGCTCACAGTCACATTAACCTGAATCAATCACGTCTTGATTTTTCCATAAAAAAAATAAATAATAAAAAGCTCGCTGTAAATAACACTCGGTGCTATTTGGTGCATCGAATACACTGGGCCCAATAGCAGCTCTGCAGAGTTCCGCTTGATGCACAGCTATCATGGCTACCTGTTTCCAATATCCCCGTGGCGACGCAGGGATTTGATGCTTTGACTTCTTCGGCGTGTAATTCGTTAGAGTGGGGCGGCTCTTAATACCAGCACTGTCAAGAGACACACAGTAAACTTTAGGCGAAAAGTCGGGAAGCAACTTTTTTTCTTTGTCTTTTCTTTTTTTTTCCAACAAAAGAGAAAAACAAAGTTTAAAGGAAAGGTCTGCTACGACTAAAAAAAAAACATGCACATTAATTGTGCATGAAGCAGTGCGTTCCTTCGTCCAAGTTGAATCCATTTCGACGGCAGGTCCCCCTAGAGATAATAGAACGGGTTGTTTTGATGTTTAAAGCATTACTAATCTCCTAAAGCCTCAGGCTAGTCAGCCCACTGCATATTTGCAGGCCTGTCAGTTTTCCTAGGCATGGAAGAGAGAGGATGGTCCTCCCTGCAACCAAAGCAGAATCATTTTTGCCTGCTTTTTTTTTTCTTTTTCTTTTTCAGCTTTGCAGACACTATTCGAGATTTACTGCAAACATTTGACCAACCAGCCTAGCATATTGACTGCGTTTGACAAGCGTAATCCTTCTCCTCTTTCCAGTCACTACCATTCCGCGATCAATCAGAGCATCAATGCTTCGCGGACTGCTATGAAGTGCAAGCGCGGCGTTCGATCACGAGGCACCTTGTGGACCTTCACTATAATATAGAGATTGATTCATCTTCAAAGATATCTTAAGTGGCCGGTTGCGCGCGTTATATAATATCTTTGTGTTGACTGCAGCCCCCCTTTTTCCTTTTCTAACCCGGCCCGCCATACTTTTAAACCAGCAACACAAACACACGTACCGAAAGTCGGGCGAAGAGACGAATACACAACCTGATCATCTGCTCTCGCCCCTCTGAATTTCTCAACGTTGATTTGAAAAGTGACCGAGTATCAACAAATGCACGTAAGAGAGGGGCCCGCTCTTCGAGGCCCGCTTCACTTTAACGCCCTTCGTCCACTCGTGGATCGTAAATCTGAGGCCAAATTACAATTGAAAACGGTTCCGGGCTAATCTGGCAGTAACCCTGTACTTTCAAATACGGTTTCGCTCACCCTATACTTTGAACAAACACAGCCAAAAAAAGGGCCAAATAACAGACATTACAGTTCAGGTGGTCACCGGGACAACACGACAGACTCGCTCCGGCCCGTGTATCCATTTGTGCTTTGTGTGGCCCCAAATGTGATTTGGCCGTTCCACCTGTATTAGTTCTACTCGCCGTTCTGACCCACAGCTTAATGCCCGAGTCGTGTCCACACAGCCGGCGCCTCGCCGCTTTTCTCCTTCACCTATTGACAGTCAATGGAGTGAACAAGTAACGGTAGTAAAGAAGTTCTCCGCCAGGATTCGGCGGCCTGGACCGGAGAGGTCACAAACCTGGCCTTTTGTCACCCCGGGCGGAACAAGAAGCGCATTAAAAAGCCTGGTCTCTGCAAAATGAAGTCGGCCTCGGGCTCGCACAATAGGGAGTAACAGTCAACACTTGTTCTCTCACCGATACATAGATGTTCCCCTGGAAGAGGTGGTGGTGGTGGTGGTGGTGGTGGTGGTGGTGGATGGGGGGCTTGGTTGCATTTGAGAAGTATTAAAGGAAGTGTAGTAATTATAGCCGAGGCGGTGTCAGTGACCTCTAGATTGCACTATCTTGTCTCCTTTGTCCCTGCCTTTCCAGCCTGCCTCGTTGGGTGAAATTGTATCTTTTTACTTTGGCCGTCTTAAAAATGTGCATGGTATTGGCAACCAGTGAGGCGTGAGGTTCTCTGCCTTTTCTCCTCCTCCCCCGCGCACCCCTCCCCAGCTGCCCCGCTCCTCCATCCTCCATCCTCCATCCACTGTCTTACTGGGAGGTATTTCATGAACAGCTGGGTCCCGGGAGAGGAGAGGTTAGTGAAAGAGGGGCGTTGTGTATAATTCAATGATTATCAGGTGTGTGTGTGTGTGTGTGTTGTGTGTGTGTGTGAGAGAGAGAGAGAAAGAGAGAGGCCCTCCCCTTCTGTTGGCAGGTGTCAGATGACAGGCAGGCCATGTCACTGGATGTCAGCTGGCCTTCTATTGGACCACTCACCCTGTTAAAAACATTACCATAAACTGATGAGGAACGGCATGACTCATCTGAACACACACACACACACACACACACACGCACGCACGCACACACACACACACACACACACACACACACACACACACACACACACACACACACACGCACCCCAGGCCACCAGGAATGTTTCTCGCTTAAAATGCATTTCCTAAAGTAATCTGTTCGGCTCGCGTTGTATTTGTTCTTATAAAACAGAGCAAACAAACACAGTACAGATTTCAACGGCGAGGTAGATTTGTCTTCTGCGCCGAGCAACAAAGCCTTTAAATCTACATCCTAAATAAACATCTCTAATGTGGCTACATACTTTTTTCATGACAGGAAATTGAGTATTTATGTTATGGAAGCAGCAGGCCAACTAACTTTGGACCTGCTACTCACAAAAGGTACAACCCCAGACGGCCTGGATCTGAACTGCTCCCGGTTGATTCTCTGGTGCAGGGGCTGCAGCTCGGTGCAGGGGCTGCAGCTAGCCAGCAAGCCGAGCTCGGTAATGGCCAGATCAGTTGAGACGGTGTTCAAAGACAGTCTCGCATTAAGTGCTACCTTTAGCATGCTAATTGCTAGTATCCTGCTGTGTAGGGAGCCTGCTTGAGATGGAGGGGACATGCAGACTCCGCTCGATCCCTATCAGAGCAGACATGCTGTTCTTGGCTGTGCTGTCACTGAGCCGGACCGTGGGGAGCTGAGAGGAGCTGACACCAATACTGGTCAGGAATCCCTAAACCCTTCCTCTCTCTCCTCTCCCCTTCACTCAGCTCCTCTTCTCCACTCTTTTCTACCCTTCTCTCCACTTTACACAGCTCCTCTCTTCTCTTCTGCCATCCGGTCCTCTCCTCCCTCCTTTTCGTTCCTTTTCTTTCAGCATCGCTCTACTCATTTTGCCTCCTCCATGCTCCCCTTCCCTCGCCTCCAAAGTCCTTTGCCTTTCCTTATCTCTCCCCTCTCTTCTTCTTTTTTTCTCTCTTTACACGTCGTTCCATTCCTTTAATCTTATCCCTCCTCTGTTTTCCCTCTCCTCTCATGGCTTTGGAGAGTCACTATATTATCTTGATCTCTCCGTTGGTTTGGTGCAGATTATCCACCTGCGCGTGCTGATAAAAAAAAGCACCAAACACAAGTTGGTATTGTTAACACGCAACGCCGGGCCAAGGATGAAGATTGGAAGGCAATTGACATCGCTTAACTTCATCCTGCACCAACTGTTGGGCTTTGTTGTCTCAAACACTTTGAAAATATTAAACAGTAGTCTTTACCAGCAGCTGAAGGGGAAAGCAGCTACAAAGCCAGCTTGGCAGGGTGCATTTTTCTGCAAACTTCAGGTGTACGTGTGTTATATACGTCCGAGTCTAACACAGCCAAATGTAAGATTGATCTGTGTCGGGCTTCAATAGCCGTTTTCACAAATCCTGCTGCAGATCCATCATCCAGGATGCTCTCCTGAGATCAAAAAATCAGTGTTTTGAGAGATACATATTCATTTTCCACTATGTCTACAGTAGAAACACCACATTTTGTCGACGTTATACCCCCTCAGCACACGGTTGGGATCACTTGTGACGTCTTGACGGTTGCAAACTGAGCAAAAAAATGGCGTTTTGCTCGATGCAGCGCACGACATGCGGTGTAAAGAGCAGGACCCGAGGCGGCACAGTCCCTCTTTGTGCACCAGTATCGCTCAGTGGAAGTGACGTTGATACAGGGATGACTAATGCCTTTAAAAGCCATCAGACACTTTTGAGTTGGAAAAGAGCTTTAGAAAAAAAAGAAGAAAAAAACAAAACATAATTTGTTAAAGTTTTAAAGGGGTGGTTGTAAGTGGCGGCCCTGATCGATAGCATTAGCTGTGACAAAATACATAAAAAGGGAATCAATGCTAATAAAGTGAGCTCAGCCTCACAAGAAGCCCCCCCCCATCCCCACCCCACCCCCAATACCTTCCATTCACCTCTGAGGCTGTTGTCTTTCCTGTTCGGTCACATGCGAGCCGTCAATGACCGTACCTATTAACAGCATGCTAGCCTCCGCCTCAGCGTGCAACACCTGCAAACACACAAGACTTACACATACCAAACTCTACTCAGATTCATAGCCCCGCCATGCGTGCAACGCATTCAAATGACGCCGTGGAACAGAGCCGCGATGTAGGACGAAAAGAGGCGTCATGTCGGAAAGTATGACAAGTTCCCCGACCCTAGCGTTTTTGTCTGACACGTGCAAGTGAAGTCAGACTTGATAACCCGGTGTGGTATTGTCGGATGACTGGCATGGCGCTGAGGGCCATCCGCGTGCCTCGTCATGGTGTTTTGCCAGTGTTTAACAGAGGGGACCCCCACTCCACATACCGGTGTTAGCCTCCACTGGCTGCACGACCGTCTCCTGCTCTTGAGTTTCAAGCACCTGTTAAGCTCTAAAAACACTCCGTTGCATGACTGTGTTTTCGAGAATGCTGTCGAGTTACAAAAGAAAATACACAACCAAGAAATGAAACGTTTCAAATCAAAGCCACGCCAGGGGCTGAAGAAACGCGCTGTGGATGGGATTCTCGGGGGGGTCGATGCTTTGGCTGCAGGACTCGCAAGCTCATTTTCATGAACGCAAATGCAAAACTGCAAAGTTATGACACAAAGATGCCATTTTTAAGGAATATGTGTTGGGTTCACTATTAATGCATGATTAATGTGAATAATGAAACTGTGAAAATGTGCATTTTTGTGTAATTGTTTTTTAAATTCCAAATAACGTTTTGCTTGATTGTTGAACACAGTGATATATCAGTTCTACACTGAAAGTGAATTTGTGCCAAACGCCGTGTCCTCCATCCGCAAGATGTCTCGCCGGGTGGACATGTCTGCTGGCAGCGGTGTCGGGACGCACACCCAGAGGTCAGGTTACACGGGCTCTATTAGATTTAATTCAAATTCCAGGAGTAAAGGTTTGAGGAAATTGAATGAACTTTACTCTCTTAGTCATACCCAGACTTGTGACTTTGTTTAACAGCAGCTCGGATTCATCTGAGAAAGCACAAACATACAACACGTGCCAAAGATCGATCCTCTCATTTCACTTTAATTGCGTCATTAATCGAGATGATCCAAAAACATTTCCATACGTTTAATCTATGTTACACTTTCTGTTATATTTGGATATAAGTGGATTTGTTTGTAATTAATTTGCTTTGCAAATATTTCATCGTGTCCATTGTCATTATGCAGGAGATAAGAAAAATAGAAAAAAAATAACCACACCTTAATATTGACATTTTTAAGCTTAATCCCTAGATTATTTGCATATTACTAGATGTCATTTAAATAAATGGAATAATGTAGAAAATGCAGTTTGAGAGTGCTTTTGATGGTTGTTTGGCTAAAAGCACAAAGGAAAAAAGTTTTACATTTGACTTCATTGCTGGCATCCTCCAGACAGCCCCCCCACACACACACACATACACACACACTGACCATCTTTCACAACAATATACATGTTGCATGCAACCATTTATGTGTGTGTGTGTGTGTGTGTGTGTGTGTGTGTGTGTGTGTGTGTGTGTGTGTGTACATATACACATGCATGTGTTTCTGTGCATGTGTGTGTGTGTGTGCATGTAAGCATATCATTGTGTGTGTGTGTACGTATGCACATGCATGTGTGTGTGTTTCTGTGCACGTGCGTGTGTGTGTGTACGTGTACACATGCATGTGTTTCTGTGCATGTGTGTTTGTGCATGTAAGCATATCAATGTGTGTGTGTACGTATGCACATGCATGTGTGTGTGTTTCAGTGCATGTGCGTGTGTGTGTGTGTGTGTATACGTTTGCACATGCATGTGTGTGTGCGTGTGTGTGTGTGTGTGTGTGTGTGTGTGTTCCCCGTGTTTAAGTCTGTGTGCACACCCCTACCACACAAAACGTGTTTTTGTGTGCCAGTGAGTCGCGCGAGCTGTGAAAGGTTCGATGCCTGTGCTCTGGAGCATAGTGCCCCACAGTGGCCCACACTGGTACCGTGGGGTGGGTCCTCTCTCCTCCTCTCCACCTCCACCTCTGGTTTCCTCAAGCCTCCCAGCAACCAGCTACCCGGCTCGACTTCCTCCACTCGGAGATGGACAGCGCATTTACATAAAACTGCAAACACTTTGCGTGATCATCAACACTGTTTATCGTTTGATCAGCCATGATTGATGCTCTGTTAATACAAATCCAACTTAGCGTATTTTCCCTGCCAAGGGATCCATGAAGAGGTTCAATTACAGAGCAATCTTTTTAATTCGAGAGCTTGTTTCGGAGAGAGGACAGTGGGCATCCCCCCCCCCCAATTCTGGAATGCAGATGTATAAGAGACATAATTAGTAGATAAGAGTCCTAATTGAAACCTGCTGTGTGGCTGCAGAGGGTGTAGCCCTGGCTATGTTTTACAAGTTCCACGGTGTGGAGGTACACTTCTTTTACAACCTGCTTGCACACACGCACCATCCGTCACACACAGTGGGAGGAGGAACACATGCTCCCCGGCTTTGTTAGTGAAAGTGTGTGTGTGAGGGCTCTGCGAAGCCTAGCTTGTTGCTGCCACAGACATTGCATGGCCGAGATGAACTTTTGTGCAGCTGCGTTATGGTATGAAATGGTGAATAATCACCGACTCCTCCAGCTTGGATTTATAATTCATAAATGAGCTGAGGATTGGGGTAATAGCACATATTCAAAGGTGAGATTTTAGTATGACAGAGATCAGAATATAAGTATATTGTCAAGTGGACATTTTGTGTTTTTTTTTTGTTTATAGAAGAACGTGGAGTGAAAACATCAAACACAACCGTGTGCGTTTTTTTCTCCTTTTACTGCAGCTTTATAACCGTTTTCAGACACAACACAGGTCCTTTATTTTTATTTTATTTTTTTTCTCTCCCTCCTCGGCCTTGTCTTCACATGGCCTCATCTCCCAGGCCACGTAAAAAGTCGGGGAAGTGGCGGGTGTGTGTGAGCCAGCGGGGCCGCTCCACAGAGGCATATCAAAGAGCAGACCACCCCCTGGTCCAGCACACAAAGCCAGCTTCATTGCCCTCGTTAGACGGCTGTGTTATTTAAGCGAGCCTGGTTCTTGGCCTCTGTGGGGGGGACCCACCATGCAGACGTGGGCCAGTTTCAGCCACCACCACCACCGCCACCACCTTCCATAGCCAAACCCCCACCCAGCCACCCCTCTGAGAGCAGACATGAGCCTGACCGTACTCATCGCGGTGGTCCACCTACATCTGGACCCGTCACGCCCACCCCTCCCTCTCTCTCTCTTTCTCGCTCTCTCTCGCTCTCTCTCTCTCTCTCTGGTGGAGAGCAGCACATTGGAGCCAGGGCCATGCCTCTTTCCTCAAGCAGTGATGGCAGGACAGAGTGTGTGTGTGTGTGTGTGTGTGTGTGTGTGTGTGTGTGTGTGTGTGTGTGTGTGTGTGTGGGTGGGTGGATGGGTGGGTGGGGTGGGGTGGGGTGGAGGTGTGCTCCACCAGCTGTGCCTATCTGAGGGGAAAAGCGACTCAGAGGAAGCTCCATTAAGCTGCGAGAGTAGGCCGGGCCCTGTGTGGCCCATGGCAGCAGCACAAAACAGTAGAAAACACCGAGAGTTAAATGCATGTTCTCCCTGTGACCCAGACTGACCCACCACACCGAAGGTAAACACTGGGAAGGGGGTCTATGGATAAGAAAACACTGCCTCCTGGTCTATCGGACTGCTGTTTATTTACACCAGGTGTTTGTTGTTCCTAGTGAAATGAGGCTTTGAATGAACACAACGCACTTATACTCGAGCCATTTGTGTTTTTGTGTGCCCTGGACCCTGACGGATATTTACTGTAATGTGATAAAACGAGAGCCCGACTGCTCCTTCCTCACATCTAGAAACTTGGGACCACACCTGTATTTTTGAACGAAAAGCTTCCAAAACACGGTAAGATCACATTGTATTAAGTGTGTAAGAATGTGTGAGTCTATGAGATTGATGTATGGGACTGAGCCCGTCACAATTAGTAAACTGGTGAACGGGACAGGGGTGTCGTCGTTGCTGCATGATGTTTCAAGGACCCTGTTTTGTTGTAGTATTTGTACCCCTGCAGAGCCAAAGGTTTCTTTCTTTTTTTTCTCTCCCATTTTCTCCCCAATTGTACCCGGCCAATTACCCCACTCTTCTGAGCCGTCCCGGTCGCTATTCCACTCCCTCTGCCGATCCGGGGAGGGCTGCAGACTACCACATGCCTCCTCCGATACATGTGGAGTCGCCAACCTCTTCTTTTCACCTGACAGTGAGGAGTTTTGCCAGGGGGGGGCGTAGCGCGTGGGAGGATCACACTATTCACCCCAGTCCCCCCCCCCCAAACAGGCGCCCCGACCGACCAGAGGACGCGCTAGTGCAGCAACCAGGGGCCTCATGTATCACTCCTTAACTACGGGCAAATGTGTTCTTACACACCCATGGGACCGGTAACCCCTGAATTTAGACACCGACTGGCTAACACTAATGTCTTTGCAGGCCTGGGTGATTGCTCCTTTCACGAGGTAGACAATAGGTTGTTAGCATATGACGTCACGAACTACAGATGGAGGGCAGGAAGTTTTGATTTTCTGCATAGGAAGCACTATCACAAACTTTCGAAATGCCTGTGTTTGGCGTCATTAACTGAGAAACCACAAGGAGTTTTTATTGAGTAGCAAAAGTTGTTGCTCATGGGGGGGGGGGTGCAAGAAATTGACCGAAAACGCGCATGCGTGTAGTGACCACTTCGTCAAAAAAGCAACTCTTCATAACATAAGGATCATGTCCAACATATTTTACTTTCTGTTTATACTGCAGCGAATTAGGGGGTAGTCGAAAACCGCCGCACAGCTGGGACACGAACCCGAATCTCCCGCACCGCGGGCGACAACGTTAACCATTCAACTAAAGGGTCCGACCCGTTAGCCAAGGGCTAGCTAACGTCTCTACTTATTCGTGTACGTTACACTACCCACCTCTTTCGGGAAGCATATCAGCTCCCTCACGCCTCTGGGCGCAAACGCTTTCGATCACCTCACGGTCTCACCATCCCACTCCTGACACCAGTGCAGCGAATTCGTGGGTCAACCACAGGAACTGCAGCACCCGGGCGCGAACCCGTAACTCCCGTACCGCGGGGGACATCGCCAATCGCTCGACTAAAGGGTCCGATCCGTTAGCCAAGGGCTAGCTAATGTAACCGGTTATTTTCTTGCCCGGTGCGGGATTCGATACGGGGTGTACTGCACCACAAGGCGACATCACTAACCGCTCGGCTAAAGGGTCAGACCCGTTAGCTAGGGGCTAACGTGTCTTATTAGTAGTTTACACTAACATGTCTACTTATTCGTGTACGTTACAATACCTTTCTCTCATAATATCGTCTAAACTAGCACAGTTCGGGCTAAACTAGCTCCATCTGCCCCCCATCTTAATCTCGCGCGTCACCAGAAGCACGTGACTGCAACAATAGATGTTAGGAGGAAGGAATTACAAATAACCGTCACGCTTTCCCTGCCTGTCAGACACACTAGAGGGCTAAAAGATTCCATGGGTGTGTACGAACAAAATTTGCCCATTTAACGATTGACACATGAGGTCCCAGGCCGGGTTGCCAACCCTGCCGGAATTAGCCCCAGTCTCCCGGACAGCAGCAAATCCAATCCGGGAGATTTTTTTGACCATCTGAAATTTAAAAATTTGTAAAAACTGATATCAACGGGTTTACTGAGCGCGACTCTTATTATGAAGACTGGCGCTGCGATATTGAAACACTTAAACCAATCGTGCGCAAGCGTGTACGTGAGGGCGCCGGGTGACGCTGCCACACGCGCTAGCTGACGACGTTCATGCGGTTGCTAGTCTACGGCTAACGTTAGCTAGTATTGTCGCTACAGAGAGCGTTTTATAGTTGCAATTAACGTTAACCCGAACCGCGATCGACATGGCAGAACCTCAGAAAAAGAACCATTTACAAGACAAGTGGTGCAAGGAAGAGGGTTTCAAAAACTGGGTGCGAAGAGTTGATGACATTACCGCTGAATGCACGCTGTGCCGCCATAGTTATAGCGAGAGGGACAATAGGCCTGTGTGTGTGTTTGTGTGTGTGTGTGAGACACGTGGGTTGACATTGCACATGGCTGTGTAATGAGGAAGAGTGGGGGTGTACATTTTTGCGATTAGATTTGTTCTCTTGTACCGTGGTGAGGCTATTTATAGGTTGTGACAATTCTGGTATGCCGAACACACAGAAGCCCCCCCCCCCCCAAAAAAAGAAGAAGAAAAATACAGCGAAGTCGATTTGGCATCCCTAGTCCCAGGACACATACCCACATCCGGCTTCCCACCCGCAGACACGGCCGATTGTGTCTGTAGGGACGCCCGACCAAGCCGGGGGTAACGCGGGGATTCGAACCGGCGATCCTCGCGTTGGTAGACAACGGAATAGACCGCTACACTCCCCGGGCGCCTGAAGCCAAAGGTTTCTGGCCGAGGGGTTTTCGAAGAGACCCGTCCCGTTCACGTTCAAGCCAACAGTTTGCGAGGCGCTCCTCCCTCGCGCGAGCGGCGGAACAGAGGCTGATTACTTCACGTCGGGGCGTACTCCAGTGAAAAGATGAAGCGGAAAGCTCTCGCGTATCTGGTAAGAGGAGACCCCTCCCCGGCCCTTTTCCTCTCCTGAAATAACGAGGGAGGAAAAAGAACAACAAAAACCGACCGCTCGGCAGACACGGTCTTTGTTGTCAAGTGACCCATAACTCTATTAATCACAAATGCGGTTAGTCTTTCACACACCCCCAGCCCCTACAGCCATGCTGCTTCCTCTGCAAAAATGCCTCAGATGTTCCCAGATTCCTCTCAGATGTACGGCCTTCCTGTAACACGAACGGGCTCCCTCCACACAAGATGCTACAGTATTTTACGTGACTTTGTCACTTAAGAACATGCTCGTCGCTCTGCTAAATATTGTATTTGTCTCAGCTTTCAAACCCTTTCATACTTAAGTGAAGGATTTATTCGTTTGTTATCCGAAAGCTGGAATACTTTATTAGCAGGCCGAGCATCCTGCAATCCTCGAAACACCAGTTAACTCCTGACACATCGTTACAGTTACTTCACGTGTCTAACTTTTGACACCTCGGAGCATTTGGCTTACTTTGGAGTATTTCCTCTTTTGTTGTTCTGAAGGGCAAATACTTCAGGCGTTTTCCCACTTTTCTGTGTTTTCCTCATCTACACCTCTTTTTCTTGTACTTGATTTCACCTTAGTTGGGTTTTTGTGGCTGTGCCTCCACGTTAGCTTTGTTTGAGCGTGTTTGTTTTTGTGTCCCGTGCGTCCCGGCGTGGCTGCCCGCTGTGCTGTCCATCATGGCCGCCTCTATTGACATTCTGACTGAGCAGCGGCGCCGCTTCATGTTTTTCAATTAGACGTCACTTCAACCTGTTCGGAATTTAAACGGCTCAGTTTGCTTGTTTACACCAACTCGAAACACAGGGAATAAAATCCTACGGTTGTGGAAACCAATTCGTTTCTAAAAGTATCACGGAGAGTTATTATTATTGTTGTTGTTGTTGTTGTTATTAAAGCTGCATTAAGTGATATTTTTATTTTCGATACCAACTCTCTGTGATGGACTGGTGGCCTCTCCAGGGTGTCTCCCAACCTGCCGCCCAATGACTGCTGGGATAGGCTCCAGCATCCCGCGACCCCAACTGGGATAAGCGGCTTGGATAATGGATGGATGGATGGGTGGGTGGATATCAACTGTGAACCAAGTGACTCCCTGTAATGTGAGTATTAATTGCGACTGCTTGTCGATCCCACTGAGAATCGTCACCTTGGTTTAAGGTTTTCCTTAACTTTCAGCTCATTGGTTGGTTTTGCCAGTCCAGCAAATCACACCCCCCTCTCTGGTTGAGACCATCCCTCTCTCACCAGAAACCCCCCTCCTATTATAAACCTGTGGGCGAATCACTACCGCTACCTGTTGAGCACAAAACAAAGTGACATTGTGTAAATGTCCTATTAATTTAGTGAGTGAGTCATGATCACAGGAAATGTAATCATGCTACGAGCCGTGATTAAAATGAACTCAGGATTTTAGATGGGGTTTTCTTTTTCTTCAGCAATGGCTTGTTGGCTCGTTCCGTGCACAAATAAAGGATCACGTCTCATTCGCTGGTATTGCGACTACACTGTCCTTGCTGGTCGCACCAGACCATCTGAGGCGATAGCAATGGAATTAAAATGGCATGTTGAAGCGCCAGAGGTCTCAATTTGTTGTGCGCACACTCCAGATCTTTATAAATTTATACAATAAATTACACAAAGTGAGGCTGGTCAAGAGATTCAGACATCTACCGAACCAAAATCACCCAAGTATGCGTCTGAGAAGGTGGCGACCCAAACCAGGGCTACAATACACTGTCAATGTCTGCACACAACACATAACTCACAGTACACATCTTTTATCTTCCATTTTTACTGCATATTTGCACCGCTTATTGTATTGTATTCATTGTCATATAGTGTATACTTTATTCTTCTTATATCTTTCTCCTTACTTTTATTGGATCTATGACGATACCTGCACCAGGACAAATTCCCCCTATATCTGTACTTGGCAAATAAAGTTTTCTGATTCTGAATGTCGGACGTGCATTTCTTAGTTTGGCCACCGTACAGCAGGTGGGCATCATTTATTGTGAAGGGCAGGGAGGGGGCCCCGCTGGGGTCATTCACGGCCCTGGCGGAACGCCGAGATGACGATCAAACTTGACTATCTAGAGCAGGGGTGGGCAATCTTATCCGTTAAGGGCCAGTGTGGGTGAAGGTTTTTGTTCCAACCAAGCAATTGCACACCTGTGTCTCCTAATCAAGTTCCTCAGCAAAGACTCTACTGGTTGATTAGTGGAATCAGGTATGTAATTGCTTGGTTGGAACAAAAACCTTCACCCACACTGGCCCTTTCTGGATAAGATTGCCCACCCCTGATCTGGAGGAAGCAAAAGTCGTAACCTGTCAGTGGTAACCTGTGTCTCAGGTGTCTGTTTGAGAAGGGTCTGAAGGTGGATTTTCAGACACCTACAACACCTCCCACAGAAAGGGAGGAGTTGGAGGTGTCCACAAGTCCGCTGCCATACTCTACTGGTCTGTTTTAGGATCTCTGTAGCCCAAACGTCTACCCTCTATAGGTCAGAAATCGCTTAACACAACTTTAAGGAAGAGTCAAAGTCAGAATTCCTTCAGTTTCCACAAACGTACAAAAATAACCTACTAATATTAGATGCGAAGACACTTATGGTTTTAATAGAAAGAGGAGAACAGAGTAATACTGAGATAACCAACAAATACATTGTATAGAAGACTGAATGGTGTGCCTCCTCCATGGATTTTTTCAGTTGGATCCGGTGATAATATGAAATGGCTTCGGTAATCACATACAGTATGTGGCCAATATATCTGACTGAAAAAGGTCAGCGATTTTTAACATTTTGAATGCAGAACAAGGTCTGATTTTTTTCTGTTCTTTTTTTTGGGAGGGAGGGTTACAGCGTTGGATATCAGAAGACACATTTATCAATCTTTCACACAGAATCAGATCTGTGGCCATTCTCATCCTCAACAGGTGTCCCCTTAAGGCCCTGGGAAAAAAGGTTGAGTGCCCAGGGGTCAGGGGTGGGGAGTCTGACTAAATAACCCAAAAGGCTTGAGATTTCCCAATAACAACAGAGGTGTCATTTACAACCCCGTCACCAGGCACAATGTGGACCCAGACTGAGCCCCGAGGAGACGCACTATTGATCCACACCGCCAAGAAAGCCAGCTGCCATTAAAGCCATGACAGTGGAACTGTACGGCATCGATCAGCCGCACAGGGCCCCCTCGGTTTTATTTATAAAGGAGAGCTCCATTCACCACTCTCTTTGGTCTGATAATTGATGGCAAGTGGGGCCTTGCTTCCTCTCCTGACCCCGACATACCGAAAGTCAGATGGATTACATCTAACACAATTATGATTGATATTATCAGATTGCACCATGCACGACAAGCTATGCTGGGCCAGCCATCGCTAAGGTATTAGCTTGTTTGATGTCAGATGTCCTGTTCGCTTCATGCAGCGGTGTGTCTGTCGCCATGGGAGTATATAAGAGAATAATATTTGCATTGGTTAAAACGTGTGTGTGTTTTTGCACACACATTTCACTGTGATGATAATTGTGTAAGTAAGCACGCACACAGTTATCTGTTTTTCACCGTGCATGGCTGTATCGTGCAGAGAGAGAGAGCAGGAGTTTTGAGAGATAGCATCAGCAATATACAACCTTACCAGAATTTAAGCTCCAGGCCGATTTCCTGTCAATATCAACAACCTTTCTTATCCAGAAAACTAAGGAGATAGCATTTCCAAAAACCCATGCTGCATCTGCCCGGTACTCATCCTGCAGGGTGGTACATCCGAGTTTCCCCCCATCGTCTAAAGGCTCTGGTGGAGGGTTTGCTGCTATTGTATTCTGACCACTCCCGTTATGTATGTATGAAAATGTCAAGCTTTTAACTGCTCAGGTTATCGCCCGGTCCATAGAAGGTGTAAAATTACATGTGCTGCTGACATTGCCTGACTCTGCTGTCAAGCAATGTCAAAGCTCTGCAGGAATCCAAATCTGCCGCTTTGTCTCTGCTGATTTATTTCCACTACATTTGTACGAGTCCCCAAGTGTGATGATTAGATTGGGCAAATCGCGGTGACTTCCGGCTCAGTAGGTTAACGTTGTTTTATGGTATTGTGGTTTTCCTGTCACTCGGGAATACACTACAGTTTGTTTTTTTTTCCTTTGTCATAACAGAGGTCCAGATATTATTTTTTCTAATGCTGTCTTTTCTGATGCTCACTTTATAGGAAAAAAAAAGTATACTGAAAATTCAACCAATATACTATTAGACTACTCAAGTCGAACATCCAGCGGCACAGTGGCCTAGTGGTTAGCACTGTTGCCTCACAGCAGGGAGATCCTGGGTTCGAACCCCAGGCCGTCCCAGGTCCTTTCTGTGTGGAGTTTGCGTGTTCTCCCTGTGTCTGCGTGGGTTCCCTCCAGATGCTCCGGTTTCCTCCCACCATCAAAGAAAAAAAAAAGGCATACATGTTAGGGTCTGTGCCCCTGATCGAGGCAATAGGAAGAAATAACCCGAGTTGGTCCCTGGGCGCGGCACGGCGGCTGCCCACTGCTCCTAGCTACACAGCTAGGATAGGTTAAATGCACAGAGTAAATTTCATTGTATGTATGTACAAAATGAATAATAAAGATTATTCTATTCTACTATCTCTATCTGTTTAAGTCAGAGAATACTGCTGGCATTGTGTGTGTGTGGCTGCCACTTGTCCCTCTCATACCCCCCCTTTCCTATCCACCCCTGTATGTTTGTGCTATGTTTATCTGTTGTTTTGTTTCACCCCGTTCATTGTAAAGTGACTTTGAGTGTTAGAAAAGCGCTATATAAGACTGACTTATTATTATTATTATTATTATTATTATTATTATGAAAAGGAGAACATGGAGAACAAGTTTACAGCTTGGCAGACTCGAGTCTCCAGTTATTATATTTTTGTTGTATGTGTTTGTGTGTGTGTGTGTGTGTTACTGTGTGAAAGCATGTATGGGCATTAGTGTTACATGAGTATACTAGCACTCACATGCGCGCTCATTTGCCCCAGTATGACTGTTCTATTGTGCACATGGCAGGCTCAAAGTGTCACAGTCAGAGTAGCACCAATACAGAGCACAAATCCTCTCTGTCCCGCCAGTGTCCAGCATACCACCCCTGAATCTGCTTCTTTCTGTTATTACTGTGTGGTTTACTTGTTATTTTCCTGTAATCCATTTATACTGAATAACTATAATGCAATTTAGTCACTGTTAAATGCGCCCGTTACAGAACATATCTCTCCTTGTCAAACACGCTATGCTTGACCTTGAGGACCCCTTTTATGTCGCAGAGGTTTCTGCATTCTGTGAGGATCATTGTGATCGGGAATTGAATTAACGTGACAGCAGGAGTAGCTCCTTACGAGCTTTAAATTGTAACGACAAGCCCTTTAAAATCCATTTTCCACTCTGATTGAATTTAGCGTTTTCCATCATCACCTCACAGATATGTCTGTTCTTGGTTCATATTTGAGGGAAAAAAACATAAATCTCACAAATTGGTTCCTGTCTCAGCTTATTAAAATGACGGAGATTTATGGCTATGCCGAACCACGAGTCCTTAACATGGCCCTGTGCTCTCTCCTCCTTAGTTTCTTGAATAAACCAAGAAAAATTCTCCCTCTCCAGTATTCACAGCAATTATATCATATCAAATTAAAACGGCATCTGCGCTCTATTAGATTTTTATGTCCAGTTTCTTGGCAAAACTACTGCCCTTATTAGATACTGAGGGTGAATGGGCAGCACAGCAGAGAGGTGAAAAAAATGGCTGTCTACTTAGAGTTGTGTGAGGAACATGTTTAACGCTCTAATAAGCACTCTCAACAAGTCTTGGCCTCCCACACATGGGCAGTTGGCGTGAGTAAATCAGAGAACTGGTAGTGTGTGTGTGTGTGTGTGTGTGTGTGTGTGTGTGTGTGTGTGTGTGTGTGTGTGTGTGTGTGTGTGTGTGTGTGTGAGACATGGTAGGCAGGCCTGGTTTCGCTCTGAAACTGGGCAAAAGCGTGTTGGAGCATGGGGGGGCTCGGTCGGGGGGGGGGTGAAGGCCAGAGGGGAGGTCTGGCTGGCTTGCTGGCAGGCTGGCTGGCAGGGCCGGTGGTCTGGCCTGCTGGCCTGGAGTTTAACACCTGGAGTCCTGGCGAAGAACTCTGCGAGCTCTGCAGCATAAAGACTTTTTTAAGCCGCTCAATAGGGGCAATTCACCTGATGGAAAAGAACGAGCGAGGGAGAGAGAAGGGGGAAAAAAAAGAACGTGAGATATTGAGTGTCAACCAAAAACAAAAATGGCCTATTCAGAAGACGGCGAGGTAGTGTTACAGCCTGGTTAATCTATATCATTTTAATTTAATGGCTTCTAACCATTTGTGATATTTGATTTCATTTTTCACTTCAGAGATGAGAGGGGGACTTATATGTATGGTTAACATATGGCACGGATCAGATTACTCATATGCTGTGCATTGTCTTTGGTGGGTCATCTGTCTCGTGCAGTGGGCTGCGTGCAACATATGTTCTCTCTATTTCTTCACATCACATATGCTATTGAAGTCATGTGAGGCACCTGATACCAGCTATTATACTGTATGTCCACACGAAAGACCACTCAGCTCTCTGAACAAATAGCTTTTTTTTTATTCTTATTTAACCAGGCAAGCTGATTGTAAACATATTCATGGGAGATGAGTCACACGGGGGGAAGACGGGTAACAAACATGCCCTACAATCTCACGTTCTACCCTTGGCCCCTGATCAGTGTCAGTGGTGCCGCGAGGGTTTCGCTGCAAAGTTTCAAGGCACTTCAGAGATAGATGCTAAAAGGTTGAGATTTTCAGAGCAGGGTCAGGAATTAACACTTGTGATCGCCTGGTCCCAAGCCGGCTTTCTTTCAAATTTCAGGTTGCTGCCATAACCGCTAACCACCCCATTATCTGCAAGGAAGCACTTCGAGAGATGCTTTATTTTGTGGCACTTTTCCGAATCTGAATTACCTCTCATAGCAAATATATATACACTACCGTTCAAAAGTTTGGGATCACATTGAAATGTGCATATTTTTGAAGGAAAAGCACTGTACTTTTCAATGAAGATAACTTTAAACTAGTCTTAACTTTAAAGAAATACACTCTATACATTGCTAATGTGGTAAATGACTATTCTAGCTGCAAATGTCTGGTTTTTGGTGCAATATCTACATAGGTGTATAGAGGCCCATTTCAAGCAACTATCACTCCAGTGTTCTAATGGTACAATGTGTTTGCTCATTGGCTCAGAAGGCTAATTGATGATTAGAAAACCCTTGTGCAATCATGTTCACACATCTGAAAACAGTTTAGCTCGTTACAGAAGCTACAAAACTGACCTTCCTTTGAGCAGATTGAGTTTCTGGAGCATCACATTTGTGGGGTCAATTAAACGCTCAAAATGGCCAGAAAAAGAGAACTTTCATCGGAAACTCGACAGTCTATTCTTGTTCTTAGAAATGAAGGCTATTCCATGCGAGAAATTGCTAAGAAATTGAAGATTTCCTACACCGGTGTGTACTACTCCCTTCAGAGGACAGCACAAACAGGCTCTAACCAGAGTAGAAAAAGAAGTGGGAGGCCGCGTTGCACAACTGAGCAAGAAGATAAGTACATTAGAGTCTCTAGTTTGAGAAACAGACGCCTCACAGATCCCCAACTGGCATCTTCATTAAATAGTACCCACAAAACACCAGTGTCAACATCTACAGTGAAGAGGCGGCTGCGGAATTCTGGGCTTCAGGGCAGAGTGGCAAAGAAAAAGCCATATCTGAGACTGACCAATAAAAGAAAAAGATTAAGATGGGCAAAAGAACACAGACATTGGACAGAGGAAGACTGGAAAAAAGTGTTGTGGACGGATGAATCCAAGTTTGAGGTGTTTGGATCATAAAGAAGAACGTTTGTGAGACGCAGAACAAATGAAAAGATGCTGGAAGAATGCCTGACGCCATCTGTTAAGCATGGTGGAGGTAATGTGATGGTCTGGGGTTGCTTTGGTGCTGGTAAGGTGGGAGATTTGTACAGGGTAAAAGGGATTCTGAATAAGGAAGGCTATCACTCCATTTTGCAACGCCATGCCATACCCAGTGGACAGCGCTTGATTGGAGCCAATTTCATCCTACAACAGGACAATGACCCTAAACACACCTCCAAATTGTGCAAGAACTATTTAGAGCAGAAGCAGGCAGCTGGTATTCTATCGGTAATGGAGTGGCCAGCGCAGTCACCAGATCTGAACCCCATTGAGCTGTTGTGGGAGCAGCTTGACCGTATGGTACGCAAGAAGTGCCCATCCAACCAATCCAACTTGTGGGAGCTGCTTCTGGAAGCGTGGGGTGCAATTTCTCCAGATTACCTCAACAAATTAACAGCTAGAATGCCAAAGGTCTGCAATGCTGTAATTGCTGCAAATGGAGGATTCTTTGACGAAAGCAAAGTTTGATGTAAAAAAAATCTTATTTCAAATACAAATCATTATTTCTAACCTTGTCAATGTCTTGACTCTATTTTCTATTCATTTCACAACATATGGTGGTGAATAAGTGTGACTTTTCATGGAAAACACAAAATTGTTTGGGTGATCCCAAACTTTTGAATGGTAGTGTATATATATATATTTTATTGTGGGAATATAACCTGGTATAGCTGGTAATGTTAAAAGAAGTAACACATAGATAGCTAAACATGTATGGCATATGAATCATGAACAGGCATTTGGTGTGACAAGGGGATGTTGTGAAGTACAGTGAGACGTTTTCATTTATAAAGTATTTCAAAATAAGAGCCTCACCTTGAATCCAGAGCCTTTGTGTGTGTGTGTAAGTGCATGTGGATATTTACTTCCAGATCAGCTTAACCACATTTTCCATTTTTTAAATAAATGTTGTCTATGGTATTCTATTTTGGACTAACAAAAGACCGTTGTCAGAGGATAACGTTGGTAATGTTTAAGTCTATCTTTCGTCATAGTATTTTTGCCAGTATCAATTTTTCTACTCTACCTGTTCACGTATTCTTTAAAGACAAGTGAAATTCATTTTTGTAAACTTTGCTAACATGTTATTGCTGTCATTCATACCATAGATGTTGTTTGTTGGAAGTTGAACGTTTCTGAGTTTTACGATCCAGAAGAATTAGGATCACTATCATTCATGCCAGCAGCTGAATTCTTCAATGCACCATCAAGCATAAAATAGCCTTTTTATTTCCTATTTGTGTGGTAATTACAGTATCACAATTACATGGAGTTGTGTTTTTCCTACTTCAGCGCTTAAGGCCCCAATAAAATTTCAGCTATGCTCCTTTTTTTTTTCTCTCCCAGTTGTACTTGGCCAATTACCCCGCTCTTCCAAGCCGTCCCGTCCTGCTCCACCCCCTCTGCCAATCCTGGAAGGGCTGCAGACTACCACATGCCTCCTCCGATACATGTGGAGTCGCCAGCCACTTCTTTTCACCTGACAGTGAGGAGTTTCGCCAGGGGGACGTAGCACGTGGGTGGATCATGCTACTCCCCCCAGTTCCCCCTCCCCCCCAAACAGGTGCCCCAACCGACCAGAGGAGGCGCTAGTGCAGCGACCAGGACACATACCCACATCCGGCTTCCTACCCGCAGACACAGGCAATTGTGTCTATAGGGACATCCCGACCAAGCCAGAGGTAACACAGGGATTCGAACCATGGTCCCCATGTTGGTAGGCAACGGAATAGATCGCTACGCTATCCGGACGCCCCAGCTGTGCTCCTTTTAATTCCAGTCCTTCCATCATTGCCAAACGGCACCCTATTGTGGTGGTGGTGGTATCTTCTTCTTCCACCACCACCAGGTTCCTATACACAAATCTCATGAAATTTGGCAGTCTTGTTGGGTCGGTGCACACTGAGCGATGGATGAAAGTCCGGGTCAATGACAGTCTAGAAAGCCCTATTGTCACAGAATGAATTTTTTTGTTTTCAAAAAGTGTTCAGTGTCACCGTGTATGACCGAAGTGCACCAGATTTCTTACACACTTACATTAGGTCATAAAAAAAACCATTTGCTCATAGAAACAGAAACAGTCCCCCACATTGAATCTTCTGTCATTTTGGATTTTTTTTTTACTCCTCTAAGACTTTTGGTCCAATTTCATCCTCCTTTGGCAAGTGTCATTTAGGAATGGTTGTCTTTCTAAAATAGAAAAAGGAAATGTTCATATCTCAAAAGATGGCTTATCGTGACATTACCAAAGAAAAAAGAAAAAAATGTGTGGCCTAAAAGTAAATTGACCATTACTCTGACAGCTTGCTTGATTGTTATGAAAATTTGAACAAATGTTCGAGGGTGTTTGATGAGTGGGAAGGTGATGCACAAACCACAGGGGTGGCACAAATGTCCATTATAGCTCATAAATTGGTTGACCAAATGTCATAAAATTTACACTCACTGGCCACTTTATTAGGTACACCTTGCTAGTACCGGGTTGGACCCCCTTTTGCCTTCAGAACTGCCTTAATCCTTCGTGGCATAGATTCAACAAGGTACTGGAAACATTCCTCAGAGAGTTTGGTCCATATTGACATGATAGCATCACGCAGTTGCTGCAGATTTGTCGGCTGCACATCCGTGATGCGAATCTCCCAGTCCACCACATCCCAAAGGTGCTCTATTGGATTGAGATCTGGTGACTGTGGAGGCCATTTGAGTACAGTGAACTCATTGTCATGTTCAAGAAACCAGTCTGAGATGATTCGAGCTTTATGACATGGCGCGTTATCCTGCTGGAAGTAGCCATCAGAAGATGGGAACACTGTGGTCATAAAGGGATGGACATGGTCAGCAACAATACTCAGGTAGGCTGTGGCGTTGACGCGATGCTCAATTGGTACTAAGGGGCCCAAAGTGTGCCAAGAAAATATCCCCCACACCATTACATCACCACCACCAGCCTGAACCGTTGATACAAGGCAGGATGGATCCATGCTTTCATGTTGTTGACGCCAAATTCTGACCCTACCATCCGAATGTCGCAGCAGAAATCGAGACTCATCAGACCAGGCAACGTTTTTCCAATCTTCTATTGTCCAATTTTGGTGAGCCTGTGCGAATTGTAGCCTCAGTTTCCTGTTCTTAGCTGACAAGAGTGGCACCCGGTGTGGTCTTCTGCTGCTGTAGCCCATCTGCTTCAGGGTTCGACGTGTTGTGCGTTCAGAGATGGTCTTCTGCATACCTCGGTTGTAATGAGTGGTTATTTGAGTTACTGTTGCCTTTCTATCAGCTCGAACCAGTCTGGCCATTCTCCTCTGACCTCTGGCAACAACAAGGCATTTTCGCCCACAGAACTGCCGCTCACTGGATATTTTCTCTTTTTCGGACCATTCTCTGTAAACCCTAGAGATAGTTGTGCGTGAAAATCCCAGTAGATCAGCAGTTTCTGAAATACTCAGACCAGCCCGTCTGGCACCAACAACCATGCCATGTTCAAAGTCACTTAAGTCACCTTTCTTCCCCATTCTGATGCTCAGTTTGAACTGCAGCAGATCGTCTTGACCATGTCTACATGCCTAAATGCATTGAGTTGCTGCCATGTGATTGGCTGATTAGAAATTTGCGTTAACGAGCAGTTGGACAGGTGTGCCTAATAAAGTGGCCGGTGAGTGTATATCAAACATGCAAAATTTGGTCAAAATTACTTCTGGTGGGTGTGGTCTGTGACATTTCGAGCTTGCGATGAGATGATCATTATGAAACTCGCTGAGGTCATCAAACCGTCTAATACACCATTTCCACCAAGTTTTGTTTAAATCAATCAAATTATGGTCAAATAGCAGAGATATTAATCAAATTTCAATAGACATCAATTGCTTTGTCACTGAAAAATGTAGAGACACTATTCAACTTTGGAAATACTGATTTTGACATTCAAATCAATTATATATCCATGGGGGGGCAGGATTGAGGACCCAAATGCAAATGCAGTTACAGGTGAAAAAAAAGAAGACGGTTTAATGGTGGGAAACATGAGGGTATCACACACAGGCACATGACGGTACACTCTGACAACCAACAAACTAAACAGCCCAACTTAAATACACAGAAACATAACTGAAAAATCAGCAACAGCAGCTTTGTGACAAATGGGGACTGGGATGATGTTAGGACAGGGCTAGACATATGACACAGGGAACAGGGCTGGAGGGACTGGAACCAGCCATAACAATATCAATTCATAATAAAAACCTTTCATAGTTTATGAATCCTAAAATGCATCGCTTATAAATGCATTTTCCCTATGGATGCATCTAGATAAGTGCTGCTCACCCAGCGTACGGCTGGTATGGCCTCAGTGGCCAAGCTCGCAACGGCAAGTCACTTGATGCCATGGGACCCAAAAAGACTTCCCATAGAGATAGCCTACACAGGAAAAGAAAGGTCTCTTAAACATAAAAAGAAATAAAAATCTGGACATGATACAGGTGAAAAAAAAAAACTCTGAATGATAAAAGTTTTACATCATCACGTGCATTTTTTTTTTAAACAGGCCACCTTTTATCGTTATCGTGCATGTATGTAGTGCACGCCATTCCTGCACTGTCATGCACAGATGCACTTGCCACGCATGGGCAGTTTAACTTCCGAACTTAAGGCAGCTTTGGATATGTTTGATGGCTGGCCATGTCTAGTCCACACATACACGGATATTTTTTAAAACATAGCTTTTTCTATACATTTTGACCCATCGTCCACACACAAACTACATTCTAGCTCACTGACAATGCACCTTTTGGAAAACTTCTTCCAGGGTGAAGATTTTAAGAAACTTTCAGTTTTCAGTGTTAATGTGCAGACAGGGAAAACAGAGTTTTTGGCTTGTTGTTGGCTTTTTTTCAGGTTTCTAGTTGGCCAACATGGCCTTAGGGTTAGGGTTATATCCCCAGCTGTTGGCTTGGCATGCTTTTGACAGCACATTCATTGTGTTGAGTAGCATGTGTTTTTGCATTTTCATTTGGACGGGATTTTTTTTTTTTAAAGAAAGGAGGAAAAAAAACTTTTTCAAAAATACCTGTATATGTGTGGATTGAATTAGTTTGCAGGCCTTTAGCTGCAGTTTGAATTATCACAGGGATTGGGGGGTAGGTATGAACCCCCTAATTAAGATTTGGACCCCCCCCAAGATGTAGAAACAAAAGATCGGGGGGGGTGAAACTTTTATATATCCTTCTTACCTGTAATTGTAAATATAACAATCTACTACTACTACTTTCGGCTGCTCCCATTAGGGGTCACCATAGCGGGTCATCAGTTTCCATTTCTTCCTGTCCTCTGAATCTTCCTCTGGCACACCAGCCATCTGCATGTCCTCCCTCACCACATCTATAAACCTCCTCTTTGGCCTTCCTCTTTTCCTCATCCTTGGCAGCTCCATATTCAGCATCCTTCTCCCAATATACCAAGCATCTCTCCTCCACACATGTCCAAGCCATCTCAATCTTGCCTCTCTTGCTTTGTCTCCAAACCGTCCAACCTGAGTTGCCCCTCTAATATATTCATTCCTAATCCTGTCCTTCTTCACTCCCAATTAAAATCTTAGCATCTTCAACTCTGCCACCTCCAGCTCCGCCTCCTGTCTTTTAATCAGTGCCACTGTCTCCAAACCATATAACATAGCTAGTCTCACAACCATCTTGTAAACCTTTCCTTTAACTCTTGCTGGTACCCTTCTGTCGCAAACCACTCCTGACACTCTTCGCCACCCACTCCATCCTGCCGACAGTCTCTTCTTCACCGCTCTTCTGCACACCCCATTACTTTGGACAATTGACCCCAAGTATTTAAACTCATATGCCTTCATCACCTCTATTCCTTGCATCCTCACCATTCCACTGTCCTCCCTCTCATTCACACATATAGGTATTCTGTCTTGCTCCTACTGACTTTCATTCCTCTTCTCTCCAGTGCATACCTCCACCTCTCCAGGCTCTCCTCAACCTGCACCCTACTCTCGCTACGGATCACAATGTCATCCGCAAACATCATAGTCCACAGAGACTCCTGCCTGATCTCATACGTCAACTTGTCCATCACCATTGCAAACAAGAAAAGGCTCAGGGCCAATCCTTGATGCAATCCCACCTCCTTGAACCCATCTGTCATTCCAACCGCACACCTCACCATTGTCACACTTCCCTCATACATACCCTGCACCACTCCTCCATACAATCATAAATATAACAATATATTTCCCATAGTCATGCTTGGAAGAATCTTGTAATACGATTTCAGACATCCTTAAAATGGACCATACCATTTCTTAACCTTGAAGTTAGTTGAATGTCTCATCTTGCTGTCTCATCACTCCCATCATTACAGTGGCTCACGTCCTCATTTAAGTCTATTCCCGCGTGCATCGCGTGAGCCAATGGAGACACTGTAGGTTAATGTTAATGCTAGCTATCTAGCTAGTTTAACACACTTTACTTTCTTACCTTCAGAGTTTCTGAATTGGACCATCTACAGATTAACGATAATGTTAGCTAGTTTCTAACATTTGCCTTAAGTTACAGTTTAGCTAACTAATGCTAGCTAACATTTGCCTAACTTAACATTAGCTAACTAATGTTAGCTAGCTGATAGCACACCTCTTAATTTCCAATGTTGGCTAAATAGCTACCTAGCTGTGCCTATGGCTTGGCATTTCATTACCAATATAAAATCCCTCCATCCATTATCCAAACCGCTTATCCTGCTCTCAGGGTCGCGGGGATGCTGCAGCATATCCCAGCAGTCATTCGGCAACAGGCGGGGAGACAAATGTCATATTATCTAACCTTAGCTAACACTGGTGCTCAGTCATGAGCAGAGAGAAAATGGAGGATTAGTTGTTCTAGAGATACATTTTGACATCAATATACAGCTTTATTTCATTGTAATAGTCTTTTGTGTGGCTGTGGTGATTTAGTTTGTCTTTTGCCTTTTTGATATTAGCTTTTATTATAGGCACCCCCTTTGTTTTCATTCAGGAATGCAGGAGTTTAACCTAGTTGGGTAACTGAACAATAATAAAATCCATGTGTGCTAAAGGCTGATTAATTTTATTAGTTCAAACAGTAGCGGCCCGTGGCCATAAATACTAATGGGGCGGACACTGGCTTCAGCTCCTGAATCGCTACCCAAGCCCACATTTGATATCGTTATTTTAATAATTAAGTATATTAAATACTTATATTAATCCATCCATCCATACATCCATTATCCAAACCGCTTATCCTGCTCTCAGTGTCACGGGGATGCTGGAGCCTATCCCAGCAGTCATTGGGCGGCAGGTGGGGAGACACCCTGGACAAGCCTAGGAGGCCATCACAGGGCACTTAAGTATAATAATTACTATATTAGAAAATAGACAGTACATACCTGTAAACATACAAGCCAGCAGCCCACATAATGCCGCAGTACCCAAAACATTTCAAAGATGAACAATAGGCTATCCTTTAACCTGCGCGTAAGCGACAAAAAAAACCCACCCACAATAAACTAAAGCAATGTCTAAACATAGTTTACTCCAATTTTTCATAATTATTGGAAGGACATGACAATTGTATTGCGTCTAGCATGCAACCAAGTTCCTCGTTCTGGATACTTTTGGATATACCTTTGAAAACCGTTGCCTTTTCTAGGTGCTCCTGCATTGCAGTATCCAACGACGAAACTAAATCCACAAGGCTACGGAAGACGCCAGGGTTATCTGATGATTTGGTCTCGTCGTGTCCTCTAAGGGCTAGTTCAAATTCTCCACAGAATTTTATGCAGTCTATAAGTTTGACAGAATGTGTCAGTTTTTGTCCACCTCCTTATTGTGAGTCTGCACACTCACATCGTACCTAGCACTCCTCAAGCTGTGCTGCTATATTAGCTTGACCAAGCACGGCTAGTTTCATAGCACAATGTAAATGCGCTTTGCTTGCCTCATATTTCTTAGCCCGTTCTGAAAAGTGCTTCAAATCACTCAGCCCTGTGTTAATCCATTTATCCCCTTCTTCTTACCCTGCTGCAGATGACCGGAACAATAGGTATGGGAAACAGAACACTGTATTCCGTGTTGAGCAACCACATAGCCATGTTTTCTTTTCATACCATGTTCGCGAAAATGTCCTGTTGTAGGTTTTCCCTTTGTCCTTTGTTCACTGAGTGATGTTAATGTCTGGTCTACCAGGGCCAAGCTGCTTAATTAGTAACTTGTTTTGTAATTGTAGTCGTTCAAATCGTTTTTTTTTAAACGAAACCCTATACTGTTAGAAACAGCATGTGCAACAACGCTGGTCGCCATTTCTGCAGTAGTCTATAGGTGCGGATTAACTCAAGAAAACGGTAGAGGGCTGCAGAGTATGGGAGTAGGGCAGACTCATTTCTGCCCCAACGAGTCTCTATTGGTGCTTATTGCAGTTCCCATCTTTGACCACAAGACGCTATAATAAATCTGCCAGCGAAAGCGGGGCGCTGAGGTGTCCTGCCCCAATACTGTGCAATGCACTAGACCGAATCACTGAAATGCTGATTTTAACTTTCAAAGATCAAAAGTTGTTGACTAGTTTGATTCATTTATTGCACAAAAACTAGGTAATTGCAGTGTAAATTCTGATGAATTAATGCGGAAAATAGTTTATGAGGGGGAACTGTTTTTGGGCAGATGATTTTTTTTTTTTTAGTGGGGTGCTGCCCCACTGGCCCATATGAACAGGCACTGAATTCAAATATATGGTTACTTTATTGAACTCAAATTTAATTCAGAGTCAACATGAGAAAGAAGAGGGGAGATATCCAGCACAATTTTGTGCTAAGAAAAAAAAAAAGAGTAAATTGAAACTTGTAAGAATTAGGATTGAGAGATGATAATGCAGCCTGTAATTTCTGTGACTGTCATGCAGGCTTAATACTGAGCAGGATAGTATGGGTGTTGGTAAGTTTAACTAATGTGGTGTTGTATTAACAAGGTTTTTCCTACATAGAGGAATTTTTGCCCCCCCCCCAAAGAGGTTTTAGCCAGTGCCAAAGGAAAATCACCAGCACCAAAACAATAAGAATTAAGAATAAAAATAGCAATTCAAATCCTTTCCAAAAGTGTTTAATAGCTTGTTTCAAGTTCAGCCCATTCAGCCCTTCTTTCTTGCAATTTCCGTGGATGGACCAGTAGTAATCGAGTTAATAGACAGGTTATCAGTATCGTAATCATTTTGGCTTCATATCTATGGGTCCATTTCATGTCATGTTGGAGATTTCCCGTGATTGCGAAGAGCGAGCTCAGAGTGACAGCAGCGCGTGAGCTCAGTGACAGCGAAGCTTGTTGAAGAAGGCAGCCAGCACAGACAGCGGAGCTTATTTGAAGACAGCCTTCGAGTTGGCTCACCTGTGAGGTAAGTTTCCAGTGAAATTCAGCTTATTTTCTATGTACTGATTTGAGTATATGTATAGCTACATATTTTATTCCGGATTGCCGGTCACTGACTGTGTAGTAGAGTTACAATAGACTGAAATCACCCCCACCAGACGCTCCTCGTCTCAACAGGTTCGCATTAATTAAATTCAGCTTGTTTTCAATTTATAAATATCATGAGTAACGTTAGGCCCTAAAATATGTATACAGTATAACCATCCTGTTTTTAACAATAAGACTGCGTATTATTGTATTGTCTGTGTTTTTGTTGCAGAGAAAAGAAAAGGGGTTGTTGAAAAACGGTTGAGAGGAGGGAGAAAAAAACGTTTTATGGTAAACTGTTGTAAAAGACTGAATAATTTGTATTTGGGCGGCCTGCTGTATCTACATTAGTCTGAGAGTTGAATGTTTTATATTCATTACCGTAACACACCGTAAATGTTAGCTAGTTAGATTCTTTTCGAGTTAACAGCTGTTCACGTTAGCTACAGCCAGCTACGTTGCATCGATACCTGCTGCCAGCTAACGTTACGTTAGCTAGCTACCGAAAGACTGTGGCGGGCAATTGACTGCCTCTCCTCTCCCAACCTGACCCCTCTCCCTCAACCCCACTCCCCTCTCCCTCATCCCCACCATCACTCCCTCAACCCCCTCTGCCTCAACCCCACTCCCTCTCACTCAACCCCACTCCCCTCTCCCCCAACCCAACTCCCCTTTATGAATTATCTTTGCCCACCTCAACCTCACTCCCTCAACCCCACTCTCCTCTCCCCTTTACAATGTTGTAATAAAATTATTTTTTTAACCAGTTTGTTAATTGAAGTTTCATTTACTCAAGCATAATAGACATTTTTGTTTATCAAATGGTCAGAAATAACAGGAAAATGCATAGATTTCTGTCAAATAAGGCAACACAGACTCATTGACGTTACTGTTGTGCGTAGTCGCAGCGCGGACCGATCATGCTTACTGTCATGCGTAGTCACCCCCCAAAGGCCCATTCTGAGCCAGGAAAACCCCAGATTAAGGAAGCAGAGGGATGTCTGAAGAACAGTCAGCAGACAGGAGGAGGTCAAGAGGAGAGTGAGCAGGCAGGACCTAGTAGCAAAGAGGTGAGTTACAAAGGAGACTGCACTTAAAGAAGTATGCTATCATAACAGATATTAGGCAAATAATAATTTTGAGAAACTGATGTGATGCACAAGAATCATACCCTACTGTTCTCATCTAATATGCTAGGACTTTTAATAAAGTGTAGGGTACTGATAGTAAAGAAAGTTCTGGTATTGTGTGGGTCTGTGTTTGAGCAGAAAGTATGGTCTACTGTTTTTGTGTCTGTATGTGTGGGGGGGGGGCAGTTTTGCTCTAGAATACTTTGTTGGTGACCCCTGACTACAAAAGTTGTTGAGTGGTACGTGCCCCATGAGCTGGTGTAATTGATTTGATTTATCATCATCTGCAGACTGCAGGCATTACATTAAACAAGCAAGATACTGTAAGGATTGTAAGACTTCAGTTCACTGAAGCATGCAGCTGCGCTGTACTGGGCTCACTTTACGCCCTGGAGAAAAAGCTGACCCCCCCACCCCGAGATTGTCATTGTATAATTTGCACTCCGACTTTAACTACAAACAAACAATTTGCTGACATACTGTAAATGGGCACTACAGTTATGGCATTTGAGTCCTGTGTTAAAAACTGCACAAACATGTTTTTTAATTCCAGTCATTAAATTAGTATTTTTGAAGTCAGGACACATCGTAATAAATACAAACTCGACATTCTCCAAGTCAGATTGTTTGAATCTGATCTAGCTTTCTCACATCCAAACAGTTCAGTCAGTTTTAAATCCTCCTAGACTGCAGCAAAACCAGAATTGCAACAGATCACAATAATTCGCAAATTGATATAAATCCAGATATTTTTACAGTTCTTTTCAACACAAAACAGAGCTGCACTCTCACAAGATTGTGTATTTTGTAGCTACTTTTCCATTTCAACAGTGGACATAGTTGGTATTATTTTTTAAATATTATCAATAGCACTACTTAGGGCAGCATGGTGGCCCAGTGGTTAGCACTGTTGCCTCACAGCAAGAAAGTCCTGGGTTTGAACCCAAGGCCATCCCAGATCCGTTGTGTGGAGTTTGCATGTTCTCCCCGTCTCTGCGTGGGTTTCCTCCAGGTGCTCTGGTTTCCTCCCACCATCAAAAAGACATACATGTTAGGGTTAATACTCCTGTCTGTGTCCCTGACCAAAGCAATGGGAAGAGGAACTGGAGTTGGTCCCCAGGCACTGCAACTGTCCACTGCTAATATACAATAGGATGGGTTAAATGCAGAAAACAAATTCACTGTAACAATACAATTCATTGTAAGAAGACAATGACAAAATAAAGTGGTGTTCTTCTACATATATTTACACATATATATATATATAGATAGATAGTCATAATGGGTTATCAAACACATTTTTCTAGAGATCAATGCATCACAAAGGTTACCCATTGGAACCATAGTTTTATGATCACAAGATGAAAAGAACTGCATGACTTTGTCAAAATCACTTATCGATTCATCTCAACATCAGACAATATTTTTCAAACAATGAGGGAGAATTCCCAAAAACTAAATTCATCTATATAAAGATAATCTATATTGCCTCCTAATTACCATTTTACTATAACTAGTGTTCCCTAGTGGATGTACTGTACTAAACTAATGAACAGAAGTGTACGCAACTAGTGAATTAATTAAGTGAATCTATGCAGATAGAAGCTATATAGCTAGTTAACGTGTCACAATGTTGGTACTTTACTAGTAAATTAGTGTTGCTTTGATCATAGGAAGGTTGACTAGTTCGGTTGCGGTGCCACTAGTCACCCTGTGCAACCTAAGTGTCTTTTATGTAAAAAGTGCAAAAAAGTACAACTACTGACATAAAATTAATGTCTGATAAGGGACATATGTGTATTTGGTATAAAAACGTTTTATTTGACTAGTAAATGTCTAACAGATTATGAAAAACAGGCAACTGGTGGGAAACTGCAACTAAGATATCAAGGACATGTAATAAAGTCTCACTGAGCTTGCTATACTGGTGTTTTTTTATGCCAGTTTGTCCATCCTTTTATTTGTGTTAACTAATTTCCTAATGGCTTCCAAATATTTAAGCCTACTTCTTAAAGTCTTAATGAACTATACTGGCAAAAATTAGAAAAAGATGTTATGAGATGCATTTTGTTAGCCATGGTAGACAGCATATTCTTTAGTATGACAAATGGCTCTAAAGTATTTCCATTATACGTATATCTTCATCTTTCAGCTTGTTCCCCGTTTCTCAGGGGTTGCCATAGCAGATTGTACCCTGTGAGGGCACAGCACCAATGGCGGCCGTTGTTAAGCCAGGCCTCGGCCGATCCAGTATGAAGTCTCGACTGATCCAGTATGGTCTTGTCAATCTGCATAATGATTTGGCAAAATTTTACGTTGGATGCCCTTCCGGACACAACCACTAACCCTATGGACGGGGGCACAGGTAAAGTGATAGATGCCATCCCAGTATTCATGGACTTGTAGCCATGAATGTCACCAAAAATAAATAAATAAATAAATAAATAGGAGGGGGGGGGTATATATATTGAAATATGTGTGTGTGTGTGTGTGTATGTATATACACTCACTGGCCACTTTATTAGGTACACCTTGCTAGTACCGGGTTGGACCCCCTTTTGCCTTCAGAACTGCCTTAATCCTTCGTGGCATAGATTCAACAAGGTACTGGAAACATTCCTCAGAGAGTTTGGTCCATATTGACATGATAGCATCACGCAGTTGCTGCAGATTTGTCGGCTGCACATCCATGATGCGAATCTCCTGGTCCACCACATCCCAAAGGTGCTCTATTGGATTGAGATCTGGTGACTGTGGAGGCCGTTTGATTACAGTGAACTCATTGTCATGTTCAAGAAACCAGTCTGAGATGATTCGAGCTTTATAACATGGCGCGTTATCCTGCTGGAAGTAGCCATCAGAAGATGGGAACACTGTGGTCATAAATGGATGAACATGGTCAGCAACAATACTCAGGTAGGCTGTGGCGTTGACACGATGCTCAATTGGTACTAAGGGGCCCAACGTGTGCCAAGAAAATATCCCCCACACCATTACACCACCAAGACCAGCCTGAACCGTTGATACAAGGCAGGATGGATCCATGCTTTCATGTTGTTGACGCCAAATTCTGACCCTACCATCCGAATGTCGCAGCAGAAATCGAGACACATCAGACCAGGCAACGTTTTTCCAATCTTCTATTGTCCAATTTTGGTGAGCCTGTGCGAATTGTAGCCTCAGTTTCCTGTTCTTAGCTGACATGAGTGGCACCCGGTGTGGTCTTCTGCTGCTGTAGCCCATCTGCCTCAAGGTTCGACGTGTTGTGCGTTCAGAGATACTCTTCTGCATACCTCAGTTGTAATGAGTGGTTATTTGAGTTACTGTTGCCTGTCAGTCAGCTCGAACCAGTCTGGCCATTCTCCTCTGACCTCTGGCATCAACAAGGCATTTTCGCCTACAGAACTGCCGCTCACTGGATATTTTCTCTTTTTCGGACCATTCTCTGTAAACCCTAGAGATGGTTGTGCGTGAAAATCCCAGTAGATCAGCAGTTTCTGAAATACTCAGACCAGCTCGTCTGGCACCAACAACCACGCCACGTTCAAAGTCACTTAAATCACCTTTCTTCCCCATTCTGATGCTCGGTTTGAACTGCAGCAGATCGTCTTAACCATGTCTACATGCCTAAATGCATTGAGTTGCTGCCATGTCATTGGCTGATTAGAAATTTGCGTTAACGAGCAGTTGGACAGGTGTGCCTAATAAAGTGGCCGGTGAGTGTATATGTATATGTATATGCTATTTAACTTCAATGCAGGCATTATTTCACTATTATGCTCAATATTTACATCTGGCAGAGTCCAACATAACACAGAACATATAGGATAATTTAATCTGAGAACCACTGCCTGCAGTTGCCAATTTTATGAATTTCTCACATCAAATACAAAGAACGCAGCCTGAAGTTCTGTGTGTAAAGAAGAGAGCTCATTCAACAAGCCTCATCCACTTCTATTGTACTGATAAGTCTGGCATTTACAGCAGAATATCTATTCAGTTTTTAAAATGCTCAGTATGACATTTCAATGTATTCTACTTATTATAAACACTGTCCACTGTCTTGAACTGACATGAACTCTAAATAATAGTTAATAGTGTTGTTATCTAAGTGTTGGCCCTGGGATATGCCTGATGCCTTCTGCCCCGATACCTGCAGGGCTGAACTCCAACCCGTCACCTAAAAGTTATCATAATTATTAGTAGTCATCATCGGCGGTCACTCGAAGTGAGTATGGCTGTCCTCTGGAGGATGCCTGTGTGTGAATTTGTTTAACGTGAGGAGACTGATGCACAGACAACCACAACATGGTCCTTGACAGATCTGGGTCAGGATCCAGTGGCATGGAGTCCAAGACGACCGGGGCCCATTTCTGCTGCAGCTTTCATCTGCCTTCCCAGTCGTTGTGATGCTTCCCTAAAGTCAGCTGTCATCCTCCGCCTGTTCCACCGTTGAGGTCTTGGTTGGAGTGCTCTTTGTCAGGGACCTCCCTCTTGACCTTACCGCGACGGGTGACCCTATCAGGAGTATAGCTCCAGGCAGCATTGCTCTCGGGATCTCAGGACCACACAAGCTTCTCCACCACAACAAGGTGACTGTTACATCCCGTAACAGTGACAATCCACAGAGAAGTGTTAGTAGTAGTAGTAATAAGAATACTAGTTTAAGTTAGCATCATTGGTAGTACTGGCAGTAGTAATACATTAAGTTTAAGTTTCCTTTATTATTCCCCTTGGGGAAATTTAATTACTGCAAATTAACCCATCCTAACTGTGATCTGTGTAACTAGGAGGAGTGGGCTGCCGCCTTCATGCTGCATCCAGGGACCAGCTCCAGTTCTTCTTTCCATTGCCTTGGTCAGGGGCACAGACAGGAATACTAACCCTAACGTGAATGTCTTTTTTGATGGTGGGGGAAACCGGAGCACCCTGAGAAAACTCACCGCAGTCACAGGGAGAACATGCAAACTCCACACAGAGGACAACCTGGGATGACCCCCACCCCCCAAGGTTGGACGACCCCGGGGTTCGAACCCAGGACCTTCTTGCTGTGAGGTGACAGTGCTAACCACTGGGCCACCGTTCCACCCAATAGAGTTAGTATTAGTAGGAGTAGTGGTATAATTAATTGTTGTAGTAATTGTATTCTTTCTACGCTAATGTAATTCTAACACTGTCTACCACAACTACTATGAAGCAAGGGAAGAAACACTGAGACCTCTGGAAGCACCGGGTCAGTGGTTAACCAAAGAGAGAAGTGACATCAACCGGGACACCACTGGACACCACTTTTGTCTCTCTTTTTGTTTTGTTTGTGTGTGTGTGGGGTTTTTTTTCCCCACTCACAAAGCATGACAGCGATTTCTCTCAAGTGGTGGCCAGTCTTTGTCGATCTCTCCAGGATCAGGAAACCCATGATGGGGAACTATGGTCATCCAGAAGAAATGGAGGAAACTTTTTTTTCCCTTTTTATCAGTGTGATACACTGTCATTGTCACAACTCTGGGGATTTGCATCAGCACGCCGAACAAGCTGATATACAAAAAGAGAGAAGGAAGAGCAAACAGCGCCTTTCTTAAAACCACAGGCTTTTCTCTTATTCCTGCTATTGAAATATTGTTAAAGTCAATTCATGCCTTTTTAATGAAGACATTTTTAGTGAGAAATAACAATGTGTTGCTTTAGGATATATCACACACCATCAACAGCACTCTAAATGCATCATCAATTGCATCATGTCTCTGCCTTCATCTAAATTGTATTTTAAGGTCAAAATGCATTAGAATACATCTCCAGCGCAGCTTTTGTAGCATGTAATTGAACATATCAGTTCACAGAAGTTAATAAGGTCTCGTTTTGTAATGTAGGAGGCAAACGTTGACAAACGGATTACATTTACTTTCTCCAGCCTTGCTTATTATCAGTAACTTGTAATATAGATATGCAAATCTCCTGCTTGAACTTTACAATCCTGCATTGAGGCTATTCATCTCTTTTAAAGTGTTCATTTGCATTTGGAGAGCCCCCATGCATCAAGTCATGTCATTTTGAAAGCAAATATTAATCAATTTTGCGTCATGGATCGCCCCGGAGCAGTGCGTAATACATGATACTGTGCTGTTCTGCTTTGGGATGGATGGGAGGGCATCCTTTCCCACTCAAACTTCTGATGATAACTCAAAAGTTGTTGAACCTTTCAGAGGATTGAGTGTTATTCGGCGTTATCACGTGAAGTGCACAGAGGCCCAGCGTTGCCCTTTGTTGAAGCCCTCGTATGTTTAATTTTATTTATTGATCGTGCTGCACATGCATGCACATTTTCAGCATTGGGCTGTTTTACATTCACATTGTTACAAACACTTTTTTGTGGGGGGTGGGTGTTCTCCCCAAATGTATCCGGCCAATTACCCCACTCTTCCAAGCCATCCCGGACATTGCTCCACCCCTCTGCCGATGCAGGGAGGGTTGCAGACTACCACGTCTCCTCCAACGCATGTGGCGTCACCAGCAGCTTCTTTTCACCCGACAATAAGGAGTTTCACCGGGGGGACATAGCACGTGGTAGGATCACGCTGTTCCCCCCAGTTCCCCCTACCCCCTGAACAGGCACCCCAGCCGACCAGAGGAGGTGCTAATGCAGCAACCAGGACACATACTCACATCCGGGTTCCCACCCACAGACACGGCCAGTTGTGCCTGTAGGGACGCCCGACCAAGCCGGAGGTAACACAGGGACTCAAACTGGTGATCCCTGTGTTGGTAAGCAAAGGAATAAACTGCTACACTACCCGGACACTCTTGTTATATACATTTAAACCTGAGAGTGACACACATCCGTGGCTTAGTACTACAGACTAACTGTTTCCCACCAAGCAGCGCCACTGGAGGAAATCGGAGGGTAAGTGCCTTGTTTAAGGGCAGTTCCAAGGACACGTGATTAGTAAGGAGACGACAGCAGCACTAATTCCATTTCTTCTATCCTAAGGCCAGCAATTCAGTCTGGCAACCTTACTGTCACCAGTCTGCTTTTCTCTCCTTTAGGCTACCGCTGAAACCATTGTTTAATGATCTGCCATTGAAAAAGAATCTTTTCCTCTGCTTGTATCATAAATTCAGAGGGAAACTGTCCGCAAATCCATGTTTTCCAAAGCTGTTGGTGTAACATTTTTCACAGCTATAATGATTGAAAATAATCTCTGGAGCCAGCTGGCATGATAACCATTTACTGGCAGTGATATGTGTGTTTACCGACATCGGATCATCCATATCCACACACAGCTATGACTGGCCTATTCAGTCCCTAACGCCTATTGCACCAGCAGGGAGACCCTATCAAAATGGGCTGAAGTGGGTCTGAGTCATGCAGACTGGTCTGTTTCAGTCGACATGGTCTGGTAACGTTAATGCCAGTAAGAACTCATTAACCTCATTTCGGCGGGCCTCAGCATGACTATTCCGTTTCAAAATAAGCGACCATCAATTTCACTTGAGTGCAATACACTGGAGCAATAATGTTGTTTCCTCTATTTGAGCTTATAGCGCCATGTAATTACCTCTCCAGCCTCATAATGTTGCACTAATAAGCTCCAAGCATTGTGTCACGTTTTAATACGGCGTGCACTACAAATATCATTTGGATGTGACAGATCAGCCTCAGCCTTAGTTTGGACCAATATAAGTACCCAGGTGGATTTGACTCATGTCCATTTATATATACTCAGACCTGCATCATGGCCATCTACAGTACACAGGGAAAAATCTAATTCACTGTTTTTCATCTGTGTAGGCTGCCATGGGAAGAACAGCTGTGCCACGAAAGTTGGAGGGTAGCAATGATACTTGGAAGGGTATAAGCATCTTTATTACCACTACAGTGCTGTATAAGTACACTACTTTTATTTAACAATTATATCTCCTTTTTTTTGGGGTGTGTGTGTGTGGGGGGTTTCCCCCCTCCCAATTGTGCCCATCCAATTACCCTACTCTTCCGACCTGTCCCGGTCACTGCTCCACCCCTTCTGCCGATCCAGGGAGGGCTGCAGACTACCACGTCTCCTCTGATACACGTGGAGTTGCCAGCTGCTTTTTTTCACCCGACAGTAAAGTGTTTCGCCAGGGGGACGTAGCCTGTGGGAGGATCATGCTATTCTCCCCAGCTCCCCCCCCCGAACAGGCGCCCCGACCGAGCCGGAGGTAACACGGGATTTTGAACCGGCAATAACAATTACATCTTTAAGAGAAATCTGCAGAAGAGTATATTGTGATTTTTTTTAAAAAAGCTTAAAAAGATTGCTAAGTTGATCTAAAAGTTGATATAGAAAGCGATGGAGACCGTCCCCAGAGTAGGAGCACGTCTCTAAATAGTCAGATTGCTGAACTGAAACTATCAGCTGAATAATCTGATTTTCTGTCTTTGTGCAAAAGCAGCCATGGCTCTTGACTTTCAGGTCCGGCTTGTTCACAGAGGTTGATTCGTAATAAAGACATTCAGCCATCATTTTGGGTAATACCACATGAGACCTGGGGGTCTCTGAGAACAGTGTTACAAACCTCAACCGGCGATTGACGGGGTGGAACAGGAGCCTTGATAAAGCAGAGCAGGCAACCAAATAAAAATGGAGCATACAGCAAATACAGAAGCCTGCCCCCATTTCCCTAAGGGCTCCCGCCTACTCTATAGTGTCAGACAGCAAAGACAAACGATGATAAAGTGATCCTCTCATGACTTTGACAGGCACAACAGACAGCAGCGGGGCCAGCCCATGCAATAACACCAGTCAGCCCGGCTCTCGCTGGGGCCACGGCACCGAGACACGTGTTTCCACTGTGACAAAACAATCAGAGCAAACACACACAGGCTCACGATCATGGTCTTAATTACCAACAGCTTGTTGATAAATAAGGACACAGTGCTGTTGACCACCCAGAAGCCTGCATCTGCATCTGACTGTTGCGTTGTTATTCTGTGTGAAGTACACTGAGAGAGCCACGAAACCGGAGTCAAGTTCCATGTTTGTGCAAACCTACATGGCCAATAAACTTGGTTCTGATTCTGATATGCAAAAAGTCAACTTTTCTTTATGATGAAAACGGTTGTGTTTTCAGTGATGCCAATCATTTCTAAGATGATAGCATCGTTTTCATGGCCAGTCAACGAGCCATGAAACTCGCTGTAACTCATAGACCTTCAATTATGCATATGCCATCAGCTGAAAGTAAAAACAAATAAAAATCAACAGGATAAGCTTTGGTTTCACGGTGATAATGAATGGTACATTTATTCAATTTTTCCATTTGCATCAAGTGGGGGTGGGGGCGTCAAAGTGACAGGATACGTTAACAGCAAAAAAATCATGCAAGCTATTTTCTGCTAACCATAATGTGTTTTTGTGGTAGCAATGGTTCCCAGCTCTTTTTGCTATTACTGACTCACTCCTGATCAACCCTTCCTTCCTTCCTTCCTCAACCCATTGTCAGAAACCAATTATATCTGAAAAGGAAACTTTTGAGAATTAAAAAAAATGTTTTTTTTTCCAAACACCTGTTTTTTTTTTTACTAAATTTACACTACACAATCATGAATCCCACCCAGCAGATAAACCAGACAAATGTAATGATGTAGCTGCTCCTGGACTTTAAATTCAAGTTAAAAATAAAACAACTAATTGGCAGTAATGAATGCAATAGCATTACTATATTACAATTGTATAATGCAAAACCTATTTGCATTATACAATTTGCTAATTGTATAATGCAAATTGTATAATCCATATTTGCAAAGGAACTATTCCAAATTATGAAATTTAAATTGATGGTGGGTGTCCGGGTGGCGCGGTGGTCTACTTCGATGCCTACCAACACGGGGATTGCCAGTTCGAATCCCTGTGTTATTTCTGGCTTGGTCAGGTGTCCCTACAGTCACAATTGGCCATGTCTGCGGGTGGGAAGCTGAACGTGGGTATGTGTCGTGGTCACTGCACTAGCGCCTCCTCTGGTTGGTCAGGGCGCCTGTTCAGGGGGGAGGGGGAACAGTGTAATCCTCCCACATGCTACGTCCCCCTGGTGAAACTCCTCACTGTCAGGTGAAAAGCAGCTGGTGACACCACATGTATCGGAGTAGGCATGTAGTAGTCTGCAGCCCTCCCCGATCGGCAGAAGGGGTGGAGCAGCGACCGTGGCAGCTCGGAAGAGTGGGGTAATTGGCTGGTACAACTGGGGAGAAAAGCGGGGGGGGGCATTAAAAAAACATTTTTTTAATTAATAAAAAAAACTTAACTTACTGCACACGGCAAACTCCACTGTATCGCATTAAGCTACACAGCAAGGTGTAGAAGTCCTCGACCTGGCCACCATTTTTCAATCATTGACAAGGTTATGTGTCCATCCAAGCAGGCCGAATCATGAGTTGCTGAGAATGTACGATGTTTTCTATGTATCGGGGTGAAATAGACCTTTTAAGTGAACTGAAACAGGCTTTTATTTTTATTTATTTACTTATTGTATGCCTGGTATGGATTCAATCAAATTCTTGCTCGGTTCGCCAGGTGATTTTTAAGAGCAAAAAAAAAAAAAGAAGAAGAAGACAATATTTGATTTTGAAGGAGCTCTTAAAAATACAACAGGGCCACCAGGAGAGTGTGGTGGAGCAGAAAGGTCCAGCATGTAATATCAGGGAGACGTTGTACTTGCCTCCTCGAACAATAGCCTGCAGGAGCAGAAAGCATCTGGTCCTTTCAACATCAGCCAGCCATTTCTTTGTTAATTATAGTCATATCACTGTATTGAAGTGTGTTGTTCCTTAACATATTCCTCTTTGTTTTGAGTCCTTTTCTCTCAGGTAATGGAATGTCAGCTCGGCGCGATTGCCGCGTGCTGCAGAGTGTTGATCAAAGTGACCTTTGTCCCCCTTTGCTCTTGCAAATCAATACACGGAGTCAACAGCACCCGGCAGAGGCAGGCACAACATATAATAACTGACAATTCGCCGTCACAATGGCAAGAACACATCTGACAACTACTGCTCATGGCAGTCATTTTCACGTGATGCCAAGCTGTTATGTTCAAAGTGGGATTCATTTGCCAGGACTGTTTTCACACAGGTGCTGATATTGCAAGGCTGACTTGTAAGCACCTCATCCCCCCCGCCACCCCCCAACTCACACGTTCCTGCAAAAAGCTGTCCCGGCCAAGTGCTGACAGAGGGAACGGTATTACAGTTGTATCTTTTTATTGTTATTGTCTTTCAGAGGGAGCTTATATTGAAAGCAATTTTCCTCTTAAGGGAGCAAAGTGTTCACAGAAAATTGTAACTGCCATCGCTGGGTGATGATTGGCAGCATGTCTGGTGTTGGCAGCCAGCAATGGAGGGATTTCATATGCAGAGGGGAGAGGAAGAAAAGAAGGCGCAGCGCATATTAAGAGATGTGTCGTGAAAAGAAGAAAAAAAAAACGAGTGTGAAATTTCACACGCGCCGACTGATGAAAATGGCTGCTGTTTTTCCAGGTGGAGGGGTTGTGGAAATCTGATGCATATTGGTTGCTTTGCAAAGAGGATGAGGCGATGTATAGTGATGTACTGGGAGAGGAGACCTCCACATGCACGTCTCATTGTATAGACATGTCGTATTACGTTCCAGTTTTATTAGGATCAAGAGGATTTGTCCTTGCTGGCGGCCTGCCAATCACTCGAAATCCAAAAAAAAAGGACAACTGGAGAAAAAAAAAGTGGCATCTGAGCTCACAAATATACCTGTAGCCTTCAACAACTAAGACTACATCAAATGTCAAATGTCTAAGAAGAAAAAAGAACAGTATTTGACTGAGACACTTCAGTCCAGTTGTTTTGTTGGCGTTTCAGAGTTTTGCATCGTGTCGTTATCATCACATATTGTGCCACTTGTACTTGATAATGAAAATGATGAAGGGGAACAATTACTGTCCTATGAGTATTATTTCAAAGCGTATAGTGAAAACGGTAGTAGTATTTCCAAATGTCAGGTCCAAGTGTTTCGTCATCTTGTTACTCTTTGCCAGAGTTCAGTGTTCAACAAGTCGAACTGAAGTTCTTTTCATTCGCCGTCTTGACAGTTTCTCAGTCTCCTCTTCACTCCACTCTCTCCTCCTAACCCCAACACCCCCACCCTGCGGGCCTCACAGCCAACAGGTTCCTGCAGCTGCAACTAATTGCCCAGATCTTGGCATTTCTCAGTATGGACATAATGAATTATGAAAGTGGCAGACTAAGCCCCCCCCCACCACCACACACACACACACACACACACACACACACACTGATAAACCTGTTTGTTTTGGGCCGGCTCAACTCCATCCATTAGTTGTTATTGTTTTCCCTAAACATGACATTGATTCAATTTGCCGCCAATCAATTTCAAATGGTTCTGACATTCAGATATGACCTTAAAGCTGGGCGGTCTCCGAACTATGATTAGAATTAAACTTTTGCTAATGAGGTGATTTCTCTTCACACAGGGGCATGCGACATGACCCAACAGGAATGGTCAGTAAAAATTAGATCAATTATTGCAAACGAGACCGCTTTAGCTTGATTACCTTTGCACCCGCTAATTTGTGTAATTAATAACCCCGCCTCTGCCGTAGAGAGCAGTTTATTAATAACAATCTATATCCGTGGTCCTTAATGAATGGCGGGCCCAGGTCATCTGTTATACAGGCAACGTCATAATCAATGGTGCCCAACACACGTTAATCACCGATGTTATTAATTGTTACAGTTGGACCTGAATGCTACATGCTGTCAGCTCCTTTGTCCTATTATGTATAGCAATCAGTGGATTGAAAATGGCAAATCTAATTAGCCATTCAGGAGGCAGGATGGGAATTCAAATGAGACGGTATCAGCCCTGACAGCTGGCAGCCGAGGCCCCGTTCACACTGGGACACGAACAAAACCAGCATTATCCACTGCCACGGGAACAACAGGAAAAGACATGTATCGCAAACTAATAAATACATTCACAGTAGCGGCCTGCCATATCGCACAATGGTCTAATGAAATGCCTGCTTGATGCCTTTGTTTGAGTACAAGGAGTGTTTATGCGTCTATCTGTGCCTAGTAGAGGGTGTACCTCGTCTGTCCAGCCCTGTGCAGCAGGCAGCAAAGAGACATTTTGGGGTTAAAGGGACTGAGCTGGTGGGTTGGCAGATAGCTTCTGAAAAAAGGGTTCTCTCCTAAAAATGCTAGATAGCAAGGTGGTCCGGTCTTATAGCAGAATTGAAAACCATTTGTTCGTTCGTTTGTATGATTGTCTTTAAGGAATATGATTTTCAGATGCTGTCAAAAAGAGAATAGATTCATTTTAAATAATGTTTAAGTACAATTCAATGTTACAAAAACTCCCACATTTGAAAAATTGGGATCTAAAATTGAATCCCCGTCACAAGAGATGCTCCATCAGCAGTGGTTGGGAGACTGACTTAGTGTAGCTGAAGAAAAAGTCAGACCTTTTACATTCAAGTCAGCGTTTTGCTTTCGGTTATGAATTCTGATGATCATTGTACACTTATTAAAAAAGAAAAAACACATAATTTAATAGTAAAGTGCCATTTAATGGCCTCTTGATTCATAGAGTTTGCTTAAGATACCCTAAGATGTCCATACCTTCTTCAAAGTGCCTCTCCGTGCAGAGGACTAATCATAGCTCAGCTGTAAAGGGCAGTTCTGCACTGCCAAATGGGACATTCCTGAGACATGTTATTGATGTGAGCAACGTAACCTAACCTTCACAGTTATTATACTCACTGAAAGATGCCTGTATGACAGCATGTAATTCACTGATGAGCACTACTCAAACAGGAAGTTATTTTGCCTTTGTGCACCATTTAACCCAAAGACCTCCCCTCTTTGCTGTATGTCATTCTATTAAATGCTTACGTCTTAATTTACTTTTACCTAGAATGGGTATTTCTGGAGCCACTTGATTGTTAGTTGAGTGGATTTGATGTATGAACTATTATCATTTTTGTCTGCGGTTTCATGGCTTTAAAGCTGTTTGCCTCAGTGTACGATGGATGGGTGTCAGGACAACATGGATAGCCAAGTGGTTAGGGAGATCATTTAAGGCTTGGAAGGTAGAAGCACTTGCAAAACATATTTGCTATGTCTCTTTTGAAATGTCCTTGAACAAGAAACTACACCGCAAGGGCAGCACTCCTAGCTCTGCTTTCTGATCCCACTGGTGGGATGATAATGTCTGTGTGTTTGAGAATTATATATGAAACGATAAGATACAATATGATATATGATACAATATGATAGGATACATTATGATACAATATGATCTGATATGCTACAATATGATATGATACAATACGATTTGATATGATACGATATGAGATGAGATATGATACAATATATGATAAAATACGATATATGGCCCGATATGATACAATATGGTGATACAATATGACATGATACGATATAATATAATATGATACAATATATGATATGATATGATCCATTATGATATAACGTGATATAACCAATAAAAAAACTGTAAGTAATTAACTTTCTCAGTATTCTTTATGTGCAGGAAGATGAAACGGTGAATGGATATTTCTATATTAGAAATTATCTGTTGTTAATAATGTGTTGTGCACTGTCTCTTTTCAGTGTATGTGAGGCCCTGTTGATACTGTGGGTCACTGACATCAACTCTGTGAAATATGTTAATATTAGAGTCATCAAGAAAACAACTGGTATGTTTACTGCACCTTTGGAGTCGGGATAACAGAAAAGATGTTTGCATGCTACTGTACCTGTGTGTATGTAGCAGATCATAAGAAACATGTTTCAGGGGCACCTCCATAGCCAAATGGTTACAACGCATGCCACAGTCTAGCTGATGGCCTTTGTTGCATGTCAAATCCCTCTCTCTCTCTCTTCCATTTCCTGTCTGCATTTCAATGTCTAATAAAGGTAAAAATTAACAAAAAAATAAAAGTGACATGTTTCTAAATAACCGTTAACTGGCAAATGCACTTATACAGGTTACCACATATATAGTTCCATCGATAAATGGGCCATTATATGCTCACACAAGTAAGCTGCAAAAAGAGGCAAACACATACGAAAAAGAGAACTTCGTGTAAGAAAGTAACATCCAAAATATCCAATTATACATCCAATTACATTGTGAAGGGTCAGGTTGTGTACAGTGTTATGAACTCCTGCTATGACTACTGCATCTTCTTTCAATCGCTCTCTCTCTCTCTTCCGTCCATGTATCTGATCCTTCCTCTCTGCTTCTACCTCTTGGAAATAAAGATATATGCAAACACGGGAACACACAGGCACATGTAGCGTTCACAAAGTATCCATATTTAAAGCAGACAGCAGCTTGTGTCTCTATCCAGTGAGCACCTGTAAATAATGCAGTGTTGAAGGTGGCAGCCAGGAGGGGATTAGGAGGCAAACAGGTGTACCGACCCCCCCGGCCACACACACGCCATCCTCACCCAAAGTCTCACTCTAAGCCCCACCATCCGCAGCCTTAGCACCACAGGTGCCGAGCTCCAGTATCCCAGCATGCCCAGGGGGACCAACGGCCTTTCCTCTCACCATACTCAGAACAGTGATGGGCAATAAAAACACTTCACACCTTAAGTGAAAGATACAACTTTAAATATTTTACACACATTCTGCATATGCAATTTATCCACACCTGGTTCTTAGGAGCAACAACATCTGGTAGCTGTTGCCTTAGAGGCAATTAATTCTTCATCCAAGTAACCAGGGCTCTCTCTCTCTGACTACCTGTGAAAAGGACTATGGTGTAACGCAAATGAACACAGACAATGCTGCAGAAGATATCCATCTTATCAGATCATTCATCAAAACAACACCAAAAAGGAAATCTGACACATCTTTTGTTCAACTGATCTTCAGCCTCAGCAGACAGCATTCTACAGTGCAGAGAAATATGCACGTGATTCACTTGTTTTACACAGCAAATTATTGTCGAGAATTTTCTTGAACCAGGAAACATTATCTCCATACTGGTAAAGTGGCCCACCTTTTTACCAAATAGCAGGCCTTGTTCTTAAAGTATTCTCAAAATTGGATAAAGCTTCATTAGAAGCAGGTGAAGATTCATCCTATCAGACTATAAGCAAAACAAATTTTTACAACTTTCAGGTCATTCAGTTAAAGCTACAATCTTGAATATTTACAAGTGGATGAATGTCCTGTTTGGCAAATTAGACTAGCTCATCTGCTGATACCCAAACCATGAATGCCTTTGCAGCCACTAGTTGGTCATTTCATCTGCTGGTGTCTGGCAGGACTTTACAGCACAATGTGCTTTATTCCTCCACCATAGTTCAGAAGTGATGAGTGGATAAGGCAGGCAGCTGCAAAATCGAGAAGCTGTGGCTAACAAGCAGATATATGGAAAAAAAAGCCCACGGAGGAGTTTCACCAGCTGATATTACAACACCAACAGCTAAGACTAGCTGGCAATCGCTTCATTGCAAATAGGTCCCTGGGATTTGAAGGTCAAACACAATACAACTAGCAGTATCATGGCAGGTGTAAGCAAGCAAAACAAATATGAATTTTTTTAAAATAGTCTTCAGGAATTATCTTTGTTTGCCGAGCCTGACATAATATTGCATAATGAGATATGCATACTGCATAGCAAGGAAATGAAAATAAACAAGTGTGAGATTGCAGTTCAGCTAAAAGGGCTTCATCGAGCTCTCACAGCTTGTGATCCAGAGACCTTTTTTTCTACCTCTGAGTAGAAAAGGTGAATTAATAACTGTTCAGGTATAATTTTTGAGGAGAAGCAGCCTAATAAGGCCTAAAAACAACCTCGGACAGACACAGAAAGATACAGCCCCAGTTTTTTAGGATCTGTTTAAGGTGACTGAATGACTATCTAGTTAACGCTTTCATTTAAAAACATTTCATTTGATTGCGCCGAGGTAACTTCATCAGAATCTGACCTTTGAAGCCACTAAATAAAACCAGTTATCACAACAGAGTTAAAACGGCACCTAAGTGGTATATTGGGTTAGGACTGATTGGCTTGAAATTGTTATCGCTCGACTCTTTTTCATCTGTCGAGCCGGAAATCACTGCTTTCCTGTTGTCTGAATGGCCTTAGACATTTAACGCTCCCCTGTGCTGATAGGTTTCTTTGTTTACTGCCGTCTCTTTCCCATGGGAATGAAAATAGCCTCGGCGTTCGGTGCCGAGGCAGCGCTTCTGCATTCCTATGTAAAGCTGGAGCAGACACCCTTTTACCTCGTGCACGTATCTGCAACAAACCAAGCCCACCACGCCACTTTCCAAGGTCCCATGCGTGGTGCGGATGTGAGAACCGCACCGGGCAATCTGGGCAAGGTTGTAAAAGAACAAAACAGTCCCTTATTACATTAGTGAGAAAGAACAGAGAAGTCAGACATTTGGCTAATATTTCCAAATTAGCACCAAAATAAGAATGGGGTCGGCCTGGTTTGTGTTGTGGGAGAATTTGACAGTGTAAGGTCAATGAAAGGCGTGTTTTGGTGAAAAGACATAATTGAAAGCTCTGGCGGGGCAGGTTAACGCTGTGGTGTACTTCCTCTCTTGTTTGTTTGGGTTTTCCTGCTGTTTTGTTTAATTGAACGCTGGAGCTAGGTGGAAAAAAAAAACATGGTCGCAAAGGAAATGTCTTATTTTCTTTCTTTTTTCTCGAGGGCGGGGCCGGGAGGGCTAAGGTGTTCGATGGACACTGGCTGTTTATCATAAACACGGCGCAGCCCAGAGAGGTCCATCTGCTTTGATTTTTATTTAGCCATTCCCCCCAGGGGCCTTGAGCTCGAGTGAGAATAACAATACTTGAGCCCATCTGCTCCTGTAGAACCAGCCGTGGCTAAATTATCACACGCCACGAGCGGCTGGCATATGCTGTGGCATAAAGCTACAAGAGGGCATTGTGCGCCAGCTGTTGTGTTGACAAATACTTATCAGGCAGTTCTGAAGTCGGCTCGCTAAGCTGGTTTCAAGTTTGACAAAAACCAAACAGGGGCTTAGGTGTGGAAATGGGATCCTGCGGGGAGGGATATGTAGGTATAATACACACCGATTTATCTCGGGGGTATCATTTTCTTAAAGATTGCCGGGGGAATTGGGTCATAGGCTAGGGAACTTAATCCAAACATATAGGGCACATAGAGAACTAATGCTAACCAAGTGGTCAAAACAGACCGTTTCCTTAATCTTTCTTATCCGCCTGTAGAATATTAAGTACGACAAGCTGTAATCATATTGTTGTGATGTGATCTATTTACAGCAAAGTGGATGGCTGCTGTTTTCAAATGTCTAAATTGGGGCTGATCATAATAATCCCATCAGTACAGAATCGAGTCTTTCTTGTGATGGGAAAAAATGTGTGCCTGTTTCTCAGAGGCCACGTTCTTTAAGTTTCTATAGCTATTACGGCTTTCCAAAATAAGAAGGTAACAGGAAGAAATACTTAAATCCCACACTTCATTAAACTGAGCTGGTGAAAAACCTGATACACTCCAAAATTTGCTGCATGTATGTATATATATATATATATATATATATATATATATATATATATATATATTTTTTTTTTTAAATCAGACCAATTGTCAATTCTTTACTTTGGATATTTTTTTTTTATTTAAACACACAGCTCCCTTTCATATGTGGGATGGTGTTCTCCTTACTGTTTTGCATTGCTGCTGGCATTTCTCACCACTGGTCAGAGTAAAATAGCGAATGGATGACTGAAAGCCACTTTATTGGCCATTGTATTCTTACAATGAATCTGTTTTCTGCATTTAACCCATCCTATTGTATAGGAGCAGTGGGAAGCTGAAGTGTCCAGGGACCAACTCCAGTTCTTCTTTCCATTGCCTTGCTCAGGGTCACAGACAGGAGTATTAACCCTAACATACATGTCTTTTTGATACTGGGGAAAACTGGAGCACCCGGAGGAAACCCACACAGACACAGGGAGAACATGCAAACAAACTCCACACATAAAGGACCTGGGACAGCCTGGGGTTTGAACCCAGGACCTTCTTGTTGTGAGACAACAGTGCTAACCACTGGGCCACGGTGCCGTAAATAAAGTAAAAAGGATAGAAGCTAGAATGTCAGTGTTATATGTTCTATTTCAATACTTCCGCGGTTTCTATTCCAGTTAGTGGAGTTTGAAGAGAAATTAGAACAATCTCAACTAATAAACTATTGAGGCCTGTTATGTTTTCTTTGGAGACCAGTTATTGATGGTTACTGTCAGTGATGGCTGGTGGTGATATTGTGTGGGTGGGTTTACAAATATAGTATACCCATCTATAGTCCCCACTGCAGCAGCAGCAACACAACATCTGAGATACCAAGTTAGAGCAACGACACTATATACCTTGTTATAGCGAGTGCTCTACAACAACACTATAAAGAAATATAAGAAAAAAACTCACACACACGGGCGCACGCACACCATTTGACTTTTTCTCTGTACACATTAGCACATGTAATTTTTAAAAAGAACAACATATGCAAGAATGATATGTAGCCTCGCGGTCTCACCATCCCACACCAATGCAGTGAACTCTGGGGGGCAGCCGAAAACCGCCACAGCCGGGACGCGAACTCGTGTATTCCGCACCGCGGGCGACAACGTTAACCAGCCGACTAAAGGGTCCGACGCCTATCTGCACCTTAAAACAATAGATCATTCAAACTACTATATAGGATACAACTATTAACCTCCACACTATAATATTTGATCGAGAGATAGCGTCATTAAGGCATAGTTATCCATGGTACATGGAATTTGCCACCTGGCTACAGATAGGCTACATGATAGAACAAAATGCAGAGTCACGTAGCCTACAACATCAGAAAAGGGCTCACCCGAGGATGCACAACAAAACGAATCCCAGCTGAAACGACTGTCAGTAAATACTGCAACTGTTTTTATTTGCAACACACTGTGTCAGTCATGTCCCGCATAAAACAAAGCCAAAACAAGTAAGCACGGCAAAAATAACGGTCATTATAGAAGAGAGACAAGCAATATGTAGACAGGAAAGCTAAACGTGACTGGTGGTCTTTTAAGAGGTCTGTGGGCTTGGGCCTACCTTATTTGAAGAGACGCTCACATCGACGACCTTTCTGGGACGCACACAGGTTAATCACCACGTCATTGATGTCCGGTGATTTTTGAATGAAGTCCCGCTCAGTAGACAGCATAGCCAGGGCGTCCAGCCTATCCTGTCCCATAGTACTTCGGAGGAATGAGTTGTTCTCGGATTGTTCCCTGAGCACCATCACGCACCGGCTTACACACGCCACGTCGGTTGTCTCATCAGCTTGCACAGCCACAAATGGTGCCTGCGATATTTCATCAGCCAATTTTTGTCCATAAACAGCTAACATACAATCAAGCAACCCATTTTGGCTCGTCTTAGACGTGCACTTGGCAACCTGTGTGTTTGACAGGTGATCGGCTAGCTGGCTCTCCAAAAAGGGAACCGGTCAACGAGGTCCAGAAACACGCCCCGCTGGAGTGAAGGCGGAGATTCGTCGGACCCCTGCAGAGCTAGCTCACGTGCCCCACAACATGTAATACAGTCCACAATCCGTGATGATGAACGGCTGTGTTTCTTTACCAGCTCGTTGTGTCTCTGTATAGGAATGCGGCGGCCCTCGTCAAGTTGACAGGCGACGTTAACTTTAGCCAGCATTGCTAGCTTTACGCTATTTCCAATGTGACTTGTGCTGCATTCACGTTTCCTAATTTTGTCGGACTAACATTTCAAATCCACAATTCCTTGTGGGCCCAAGCCGGTTCTCCCCTAAAAAGCACGCATGGGGAACAGAAAAGTGAATTCCTAGCTACACTCGCCGTTAGCCAGTCCTTTCGCCGAAACCACGTAACACAAAACTTGCGATTTTGTCATTTGTGTTATTCGAACATCGTTTGGACGACGTGTCCCCAGTCTCTTCACTTCCATTTTTTCCTCCAAAGACACTGAAGAAAATGGATGAGAAAGTAAATAATCCACCACGTTCATGCAAACGCCCGCGGCCGCCATCGCTACATTCGCTCACTTTCCTCCCTTCCCACTCTCACACAAGTAGCACGTCACTGTATGTACTGCCTGTGCTGTCATTGTTCAAAAGTCAGTGGCTGTGGCTGATGAATTTAGCCCAAATCATCAGCAAATCAAGGGGGCGTGCCAAGACACCTGTCACTCACGCAACACGAAGACGAATGGAAGCCGATGCAATTGTGTTTGGGCTGTAAGAAAAAATTTGCCCATTTAGATGTATTTTGCGTTTTTCTTGTGACTATTTAGTGCTGTAGCTGTTCTTAGTTTCCACCAAAATTTAAAATAATCTGTTCTAAGTTTTTTTAACAACAAATTTCTCATCTTTATTGTAAAAGATAGGGAGGGCTTAGCCCTGTTAGCCCATTTATACCAGCCGTCCCTGGACTGCACGTCGGACAGACGCATATGTCAGAACTGTAACAATAAAGAAAAAAAATTAAGTTTAATATGTCGTCCTCCAAAAGAAAAAGCCTAATATCTGTTTAAAATTCTATGTTAATGCCACAGTAAAAGGTCAGGGAGATTAAAGAGGTGAGCATTTTACCATCTCCCACACGTTAATCGCCGTATTTTTTTGCAACATCTGCAAAGTGTATACGATGATGTTCAAATGCAGACAGCTACTGAGCATTGAACATACTATATGTATGTCACGTATATAAAGTCTAGCTCAAGAGTCCATAGTTGTGCAATGCCTTTTCACTTTTTGAGGTCCTTGCATGTGGGCCACTGTGAATCTGCGCATTAATTAGTATTAAGCTACACAAACTGTGAACTATCAAGACAAATCTCTGCACATTTATTGACCCAGGGAGCAAAACATCTGATACTGACAAGAAGAAATAAAGGGACAGTTCACCCCAAAATCAAAAATATATGTTTGTCCTCTTACCTGTAGTGGTAATGATCTATCTAGATCGTTTTAGTGCAAGTTCTTGAGTTTTGGAGATATTGGACGTAGAGATGTCTGCCTTCTCTCGAATACAATGGAACTGGATGGCACTCAACCTGTGCTGCTCAACCGCCAAAAAAAACAAACATTTGACAAACAGCAATGTCTCTTTCCAGTAATCATGACCCTGTTACTCCAGATAATCCACAGACCTCATTGTGAGCGGTTTTATGTAGGAACTATTTTCTTAGACTGAACTACACCTACATGAAACTGCTCACAAGGCATGTGGATTATCTTGAGTAACTCGGTCATAATTTCTCGAAAGAGACATTGCTCCAAAACTCAGCAACTCACACAAAAACGATCTAGGTGGATAAATAGCACCACAGATACGAGGAAAATCAAGTGTAATTTTATTTTGGGGTGAACTCCTTTTAATATCCTGCTAAAAACTGGAGCTACACATCTATATCCATACACGTGATAGGTGTTCCTCTCCTGTAGCTCTTCCTGTATGACAGTAAGACCCATCTAAAATGTTTGAGTCTGTCGAGTTGACCAGCATGTTATGGCACCCCCTACACAAACATAGTTTATGAGCCACACATCTGTGCAACAGAGAGCACACTCATCCTGGTCACCTTTTGAATCTACATCATGGCTAGAGCATGGCACAATACAGGCGTTGTAAGGCATTCCTTGTGTGGATCAACAGATTTAGAAATGCACAAAATTGAGACTTCCCTGGGGATATTCTGTACTAAAACTGTCTGCATCCATGAAACTACAACCCTAAGCTCATACCAAAAGCCCCTTGAGCGCTAGCAGTCATCGCCGGGGGGTTTCATTCAACTTCGTGTTGAAACGTTTGGTTGTGTCCAATAGTTTGGACACAACCAGTTTGTAGTGGAGCTGTCACAACAGGGGCATGGTGATGCAGTGGTTAGCATGGTCACCTCACAGCAAAAAAGTTTGTGGTTCAAACCCCAGGGTTGTCCAACTTTGGGGGTCGTCCCAGGTTGTCCTCTGTATGGAGTTTGCATGTTCTCCCCGTGTCTGCGTGGGTTTTCTCCAGGTACTCCGGTTTCCTCCCACAGTCCAGACATGTAGGTCAGGTGAATTGGCCATACTAAATTGTCTCTAGGTGTGAATGTGTCAGCCCTGTGATGGATTGGCGACCTGTCCAGGTGTCTCCCTGCCTGCCACCCAATGACTGCTGGGATAGGCTCCAGCATACTGTGACCCCAATTGGGATAAGCGGCTTGGATAACGGATGGATGGATGTCACAACAGGAAGAAACCCCTGAATGCCGAATGGAGGTTGGGGCAGGACTATGTTGTTGGGCGGAGCTGAACACGTATCCCCATCCAACGTGTGCAGCTTCAACCAAATAGTAACCACACCCCAATCTCCAACATTATCCAGGGGCAATTGGAAAACCCTGTCTATAACTCGTTGCCGTTTCAGCGCATCAAAGCTAATTTGCATCAAGTTAACTTCAGCCCAACAACATTGCTCTGGGTGCTGGCATTGTGCTGCTTGCAGCTGCCACAGCATTAGCTGTTCGTCACCAGCTCTCATTAGAAATAAACAACTATTGGCTGCTTTTGCTGCTCATAACGCTTTTGACGTGAGCATTGGGTTAGGTGCTTGGATAAAAGCCCCCTATGTGGGAACCAAACATATATGGCCTATATATATCATACCAAACCACAAGATTTTACTCAAAATGTGCTTTGTACCTTTAAAAATTGGTTTTATTGAGTTAACATTTACAGATAACGTCACTGACATTAATTTCTATCCGTTACGTTATGACTATACCGTACAGATGCAAAGTAAAAAGAAAATTCTCTTCTGATCTGAGACTATGGCGTCCTCCCATGGAGGATGTCCTGTCAGTGACAAGCGTTACACTTCAGCAGTGCAAAAACATGTTCACACAGAAAGGTTTGCTTTCACAATCCCTGCGAATAGGGAAAAAATGGCAAAGGAAATAGGAGTTGTAAATGGGACCTCATTTATAAAAGGCTCTCACCCATTATGTGCGCACAGTCAAATCCAAAAGCTTTGTATCATAACAAAATATTATCAAGGATGACAATGTCAGCATTTTTTTTCTACATTTTGTCAGATTTTCTGATAATATCAATTTTTTCAGTCTTTGAACATACAATGGGGTCTAGGACAGTTTATAAATGATGTGTGTGTTTATATATATATATATATATAACTTTGTTAAAAGAAACACTCAACAGTAGGGAAAGTGCTCAAGAAATAAGGAACAAAATAATCCAGTGAGTCAAGTAAATTATTTATGAGACAGTACAAGCCTGTTTCATGCCATAAGCGATCATCAGCTGTCAATAAAGCTACTCGGGAAAGAACATACCATTTACTGTCTCATCATGCACATCACGTGCACAACGTCCAACGGGGAAAGGAGAGAGGCGCGATGTTCAAAAATTCAAAAACACGTGATCGCCAACAATCCAATGGGAGGGTATTTGTCTATTGGTATGATTTATTTATAATTACAAAATAGGTGCTTATATCGATGTCTGCAACTGCTGGCCAATTCATTCCTGTTATTCAATGTGGACATTACTGGTTTGCAAATGATAAAATATTTTTCAGTTAGACATAGATTGCACATTTTACTCTGGTAGAATATGCTTTGTTCTTTGAGAGGATTTTCCAGGTGGTTGAATAATTAATGTTTCTGTCCGCCAACGACCAAATATAATGACGTAAAGATGTTACAAACTTTAAATGGTTGTTTCTAAAGCTACACGTGTACATCAAACCTCTTTTTGAATGTTCCCTCTGTTAGACCGACGTAAGTCTCTGTTTTGCCATTGTAATTTCTCGTCACCATAGCTTGGTAGATAACGCCTTTCGTCTGGCATTTTCTTTTGTGGGGGCCTGAGTCATTCATATGGCAGTTGCAGTTGGGGGAGTTCGATTGTGATGAAGGTGTCATTGGTTTGTTCATGAAAGCTTCTTTCCTGATTAGCTTTATTGACAGCTGATGATTGCTTATGGCATGAAACAGGCTTGTACTGTCTCATAAAGTATTTACTTGACTCACTGGATTTTATATACATATATATATATATATCCTAATAACCTAGGGTGAGCAGCCTTGTACCTCCTTGCATCCCATTCTTAGTAAACCATACATAGCTCAGCGTGCCTCTATTAACATTCAGTAGTTTCAATGGGACAGCAAAAGTACAACCACTCATTTCACTGCACAGTGAGAGAAGATGGAGGACCCGAAGCTTATTAACCACCTTTCACCCCAATCATTTTCTTAACCAGGGAAATACAAGTTAATATAGAGGTGGTTTAGGTATAATAAATAGTTTTTAAGTCACGATTATTAAGTTGCCTAATGGATGGTTGAAAAAAATGACAGGTTGCATGTTTACAAAAGGCAGCAAGAGCAAATACTTGAAGATTTTCCTCTCAACGAACAGGCAATTAGACCTGAAGTGGAGGGGACAGGGTCACACCTTCAGTGAAGGTAACCGTAAACATTAAATATAATTTAGTTTAGTTTCTTCTCAACACAGAGTCAAAGACCAGTTTAAAAAAAACAAAACAAAACATCGCCATTGAAACTCTTCACATCACACTGTTAATAAAAAAAAAAAGAAAAGAAAAAAAAATCGCTCTTCCATTAACACCTCATTGACCCTGTGAATTCATGGAGACCACAGAACATCCAGCTTTAGAGTGGCAGCCATTATAGAGGTCTCTTTTCATGTCAAACTTATCTGGCTTCTATCCTATATCAATGCTCCAAATCATGTGTTCTCCACAGTAGAACCAAACTGTAATCAGACCGATCTCATGAGTCTAACACACTGATACGTAAGAAAGGGTCTTGCCCACTCTAATTTATTGTTATTTCAGAAAGTTAGGACATGTCCAAAAAGTAGATGGTCCAATTACAGCTTTGAGGGACGATCCAATTAGGTACATAGTCGAGATGTGATGCTGTGAAATTGTAACGAAATCGATGGTGGCAGTGGAAGAGTAAGTTGTATCGAAGTAGCCCTATTTCTAGAACAAGTCAGCATGATGGCCCAGTGGTTAGTGCTGTCGCCTCAAAACAACAAAGTCCTGGGTTCAAATCCCAGGGTTGTCCAACCTTGGGGGACATCCCAGGTCATCCTGTGTGGATTTGCATGTTCTCCACTTGTCTGCGGTGGGTTTTCTCGGGTGCTCCGGCTTCCCCCACCATCAAAAAGACATGCATGCTAGGGTTAATACTCCCGTCTGTGCCCCTGACCAAGGCAATGGGAAAAGAACTGGAGTTGGTCTCCGGGTGCTGCACCTGCCCACTGCTCCTAGCTACACGGATCACAGCAAGGATGGGTTAATTTGCAGTAAATGAATTTCCCCAAGGAGACTAATAAGCGGGGCAGGCTAAGCTAACTGCTAGCCCATGCAGACCGGCAATTCCGATAACACCTAGGGCAGTCTGGCGGCGGCCTCGCCTAGCCTTGACTTGTGTTTTTAGTGTTGCCATGTGGAGTGCGGGGAGGTGTGTCGAAGGTGTCTGGCTGAGGGAGTTTGGTCTGCTGCATCCTACGGGCCCAAAGACCATGGCCCTGACCGGAGCTGTGCCCGAAGAGGAAACACTGAGGGCATCTGACAGGACGTGGAAGCTGGGCAGGCTAAGCTAACTGCTAGCCCATGCAGGCCAATTACCCCACTCTTCCAAGCCATCCCGGTTGCTGCTCCACACCCTCTGCGGAGCCAGGGAGGGTTGCAGACTAACAGGTCTCC